>NW_009601051.1:0-37518 GCF_000690535.1 Cariama cristata
TTCTGGCAGCTTCTCACAGAAGCCATCCCTGTAGACCCCTGCTACCAAAACCTTGCCACATAAACCCAATACAAGCTGAAATAAGAATCTGAAATCTGCAGGTTCCAGACTTTGGAGCCAACAATAGGAGTCATACCCTCGACAGACTTCAGCTGGTATGGAAGTACACCTGTCTACACAACCTGAGGCATTTGGTGCTATTCTTCACTGAGGCAGTTAAAAACCCTTTCTAAAGATCATCCTCTTGGGTTTTTTTTGGTTGATTGGTTTTTTGGTTTTGTTTTTCTTTTTTAAATCAAGAAAATGCAGGTAACAGAACTGCACTCAACATTGAGGAGACAGAGCTGTTGTCCTGTGGACAGAGCACAGTACAGGACATTAAATTTGTCTTCCTGTCATTCATAATCATTCTTTGGGTGGTTTCAGGCAACTAACTTCCCTATCACTCAATTTCTCCATCTCCAAAATAATAAGTGATCCTGTGCATCTTTGTAAGATTTATTGCTATTAAGATTTATTGTGAGTCAGCTGTTCGGGTGTTATTATTGCCCTCATTATTGTTAATACTTATTACTATTATTATTGTTATTATTATGCTTCTGCACTGGTGAGAACAGCTTAAAGCATATATACCACTGTGCTGAGATCTACGACTTGCAATGGAAAAACTAGGCTGAAAGATAACCTTGCCACTAACAAGGTAAAAATGAGAGCACCAAGCAACTCAATAGCCTGCTTCACTGATAACAAGGCTTTCAAAAACCCTGAGCCAGATTCTGTTCTCAGTGAGATGAGTGTAAATCTGAGGGGTCCTGCTGAGGTCTGCAGGACTATAGGGAAATTACTGAAAATCAGAATTTGGCCCAGCGGTACTTAAAGTAAACGTGCTCACTCTAAAGGGCCTGATACGTGTTGGTGTTCAGTGTGCTACACAGAGAAGGAAAAACAACAGAGACACACACATGCTAATTAAAACTGCAGATGTGACTTGGTGGCTAGATTAAATAACACCTCTGGAAAAGGGGGAACTGCTAGATATAAAAGCAGAAAACTCCTCAATTAAATTGCTCGAAGGGCTGTAGCTGATCTAATTTCTCCTAATTTTCTAGAAGCAGAACCGATAGCCCTCTCTTTCTGGGTGACGTCTGTCAGTTAAATGCTGACCCATACCTACTCTCAAGTGCTGTTTGACTTTTTCTCTGTACAGTTTACCCATGAACTGAGGTGGATATTTAGAGAGATCTCTTAAGCATTCCTATTTTATCCTATTTGGGTGAAAATAGAGTAGACAGAGCACATGTGGGACTGAGGCTACCAGAACAGCTCATTTTCAGCCCTTTTTACTTGCAGAGTAAGTATGAAAGCCTAAGTTAGAGACAGGACAACAGTCAGCAATGCAGATGGAAAATACGTGGGTCAAGGCTGTGCATGCTAAAGTCAGCTCTTGACAGTGCTTTTAATCTCACAGGCAAAATCAGTCCTATTTCCACTGGACCTGGGTAACTGGCATGCAAGAGAATCGCACTGCCATGAAACATGCATGAAACTTTTACTTTTGGGTTATGGGAGTTGATGAGAATTTTAAAAATCCACATCATTCATAAGGAAGAAAACAAACAACACACAAAAACCCCACAAACTGAAAACTGAGAATAAAATAAAGCTAAGCCTTTCAGCCAGGCTTATCATTGCTGAAGACAATGTCTCCTGTGGCTGCTATTCCTACAACAGCTGCTGTGTGGCATTGCTCCCCTTCAGATGGAAAGAACAGCGTGCAACGCCAGTGAGTCAACAGCAATGGCTACAGCACATTTCTTGAAGACAGTCCTATTCCCTGTCTTTGTAACAAACTGTTCTAATTGTTATCTTGACTATTATGGCTAAAATTGCAATGCTCTGCTGTTCAAGAATTTTGTCTGTATTTCTGTAAAGCTACAGGGAGCAAAAAAGTACCTTTTACAAATTATTATTTAAGAAAAAAAGAAATGCCTTGAAAAATAATCTGCTGGCTATGAAATCTATTATGAAATATATTTCAATTAAAAGGCTACATAATTTATATGCATAAGCTTTTCTTCTGTCAAGTTTATATTTTTGTTGTCTTGTCATAATGCCCTGAAGTAAGCACTTCTGAATTTTAAACTTTAGCATTTATCTTAGCAATCATGCTGTGAAGATAAATATCCCTTGAGGAAGATACACAATTGGATCTTGTATGCGAGTAAGTTAGGCTTTATACAGGTTATTACTGCACTAGGAAGCATGGGGGTTCAATAACAACAATTAGCATTTAGAGCTACACTGTTTATGTTCAGTGTATTATACATGCACCAGTTAATTAAAGCTGTGCAATGGTTGTGATCCTGAAGCTCAGTTCTGGGATCCTCAGAAACATTTGTGTGGCATAAAAGGTTCATAAACAAGTTGCAAAATCCTCATTAAAAATTCTCCTGGTGCTAAACTTTCTGTAGGGGTCTTTTTCTCATGTCTCTTCTAGCACAAGGGACATGGAAGCAGTATGGCTGAGAACTGCCATGGTGAAGCAATACTTTAGAGCCACAGCAGCAACTCCTGAAGTGAAGAGCATAGTTCAGCTTTTTACCACTTTAAACAGTTCCTGCACACCTTTGCATGGTCAGCGTGAACCAGAAGGGTGAACTGGGAAATTACCATTTTTTAGTGAATAGGTTACTTTTTAGCTGGCTCACTTCTTTGATCCGGTTTACTGAGTGGCCATGTAAACATACTTGGGGCCAGCACAACCTAGGGAAGAGCCTGAGACAAAAATATCTTGGGATAACAGAATGGTGAGGACAGTCATGTGAGTGAGTATTCAGCTGTCATACACCTTAGTTTCAGGATGCTAATTAGGGTAGGTGTTTAATCAGGGTGCAGTCACCATTAAGCCAATCTAAGACTACACTGTTATGAAAGGGGACAGCTATCCTCTGTCCCACAGCACTAGCACTCAGACGGCCTTGTGGTCAGCCAGACCTTACTGAAAAAAATCCAGAAAAAATGATTAAGAAAAGTGCTAGTACTGGCACGGGGAGGAGGTGTTAAGGTATGGCTGGGAATAGAGTAAAATACATGTTCATGCTTTCCTGATATCTGCATAGACTTAGATTAGCTAAAACTGATGGTGAAACTGCACCTATAGACATGTTCTGGACTGGCCTTTGAAGGAGCCTCTTTCACTTTGCTGACCACAGGAAAACATATGACCACTGGACCACCAAAGTAGGCATTAAATTAGCCTTTGAATAAGAATTAGGAGCAGTAGGGGCCTCTGAGCTAACGTGCAAAGTCCTAGAAATAAAACTGTCCTCCTAGCACATACTTCTTGTCATTCTCTGCAGGAAGGTCTCTGTTGAGAATAGTCCTGATGGTTCTTTGACTTACATGGGAACAATCTGTCCCCCTAACGTGGACAGAAAACCTATGACAAACGAGAAGGTGACCACTCAACCAGGGAGTAGGAGAGCGAGGAGCTGGTCCCAGTCTCTCCTTGCTGGTTGCTCTCCCTCCCAAGTTGCCTGCCAGCCTGCAAGGAGCCACTGCGGTGGTTATTTATCTCTACAGTGAGGACCTGCTCTCAGGCATAGCCATATCGATTTCAGTGCTGGCTATAGTGCTTGTTTTGTAACCTGAACAACTTATACTCTGCCAAGTAGCATGAAAGCTGAGCAGATATCAGGACCCCGTAACATTTCAGAGAGTATTACAGCCTTTGTCCTGTGCTGTTATTGCCTTTAGACTTCACAAGAGGTGAGGATCCAGATCTATGATTCTTATGTTTGCCAATACAAGATTGAGAGCTTCCCCCCCCCCCCGCCACCAATCCTCGTTCCTGACTTCCTACAGAAACGAAACCTTTGTCATCACATTCTGTCTGACTCTAATTCCCCTCTGCCTGCCAAACTTTTGGAGCTCTTAGCCAGTTTCAACTAACTGTGGGAGATGAAAATTTATATTTAAAGTTCTTAAGTGTTTTTAGGAAAAGGGGATTGATTCCCAAAATAGAATATACATGAAAGAATGTTCTGCCTGGAAGGATGCCTGATCAGTTGCCGTCAGGAGTTACTGCCCAGCAGTCACCAACCACATAGCTCAGGACCCACTTCTACATGCAGTGATCTTGCACTGTCTTGTAGAGACACTTAAGAGGCAACAGGAATATTTTGGGACAGTATGGGGACTTGTAGGGTGATGGGATAGTTGTTAAAAAATGGGCTTCTGTAGTTTTGCCTCTAATGGATATTGGATTTATTTCCTTCCTTATCCCTGTTGAGTGCTGTCCTGATTGTGACAATCTTGTTTTTATATAATGAATCTAGTGATAGAGCCCCAGTCAGCCCTTCGATGATGCACTGGGAGCAACTGTCTGTGCTCAGCATTTGATACATTCTTTTGTTTCTCTCCGCACAAGTCTGAGAAAACAGAAAAAAACCTTAACACTTGCTAGAACTGTGGTTCATCTCCCTCTGATGCTCAGATAAGCCAGTGGGTAGGAATACTGTGTGCTAAGACTGTATTTTGCAAATGACCAATTGCTAAATTCAGATAATTCAGAGGAAATTTTCTGAAACCATTTAGGCAACTAGAAAATAACCTGCCAGTTAAGTGTATATATACACACATGCTCAGGTGCAGAATGTTTGAGATTCCCTTTCTGAAGGTAAGAAAAAGCCTCCCTGATCAATTTAGATTGAGAGTTCAGGGCAGTCTTAATTACTGGTGTTATCTTGCCATCTGTTTTTAATTACAAGCATTAGTGGGAATTCTTAAAAAAAATTTACTAAAGTACAGTTCCTAGAGCTTTTCTGTGCCAGTCCAGTTTTTCTTCTATGTCTGTCTTTGTGACATCCCCCAAATAGACTAGACTGACATTTGTGATCACTGTTGCAATCTCTTTAGCTTTATAGTATTGTCTTTAACAATTCTAGTGCTGAATTTCAGTCCAGTGTGCTTTCTATAGCATCTCACCACTGGATAATCCCACTGGGTATGATGCACTTGAGCAGGTTCCCCCTCCTCACAGAACAGTAGGTTACACATTGTATTAGCACTCCACTGTTCCCTATCAGGAGATTTGTCTTGCCCTGAACTCATTCATGCACTGGAGCAGAAAATAAGAACTAAAAAAATAAACAAAAAACAAACAAACAAAAAAACCCACCACCAACATAAAAATAAAAAAATTAGACTTATATATAGTGTAAATCAAAGTAATTCCACTCAAGTCAATACAGCTATGCTGATATTCACTAGATGAAGGTTCAGCTTAAAATTTCTAGCACTAGAAGCCACCGGGTTTCAGCAAAACCTGCAGCTTTCTCAGAGCACCAGCATTTTAAGCATGCAACAAAACAGCAAACCACAGTGTAGCCATTGCTTCCTTGTAGCAGGTTGCTTATTTTAGACAGGAAGAAATCTGTTCCTTTCAAAATATAATGGAAAAGATTACTAACCACCAAATATATAGCAGCTGGAAATGCCAGTTTGAATTGAAACACACACATGAAAACACAAACATTTTTTAACAGGTTCTAGTGCACCACAAAAAAAAATATTAAGAAACCATATATAGGTAGTAATGTACTTGTTCTATCCATGCTCTCTGCTTCTGTGTGTTTTGATCATTTAAGGATATGAAAAAAAAAATCTGAGGAATGCATAAAAAGAGAAGGATTCATTTTGCAGTTGTAACCAAATCTCTGCAGGTTGTAGGGCACACCACTGAGCCAAAGTCATGTTGAAGAAACAGCTTAAAATGACTCACAGTCCCCTGTTTCTGGGAAGATTAGGTATTTGGAGAGAGAGGGAGCAAGGGGAGGTGTTTGGGACTTTTTGTCATTCTTTCCCCAAACCAGAGAAGAACAGCTTTGAATGCTACAAGCATCCAGTTTGAAAAGGTGGCTTCAGAGTGCAGGACTACCTGTATTTATTTTCCCAGAGTTGGAAAGTGGCACTAGGTGGGCTGTGTGATCTCCAGACAGTTGTGCTCTTCCTTTGTGAAACATTTTGAGATTTGCAATTTCAAGCCACTGGTGCAAATGAAAAGTCTTAGCAAAATTAAGATTGAGAAATAAGTTTTCTATAGGATTTTTAAACCAATCTGAACTATTCTATTTGCAGGGATATTATTCTCCCTTCAGATTTATCATGTGATGTGAAAATTCTACAGAAGGGGTAGCATCCTTTATTAAATTAAGTAGCTATTTAGAGTAATTTCTATAGAATCCAGTTTAATTTCTATAAACCCCTATAGGTTTCAATCCTTTTCCATTCTGTAGGATTTCTCCATAGAGACAGTTATTAGTGGCTGCAGGATTTGATTCACAGCAAAGTTGTTTTGTAGAAAGGAAAAATGGCTTCACTATGACAGACTTCAGTGTAAAGCAGGGTCTGCTTTTGCAGGCAACAGCCCTCAGCTGATGCAACTCCTTCAGCCAAATTCGGGCTGGATATACCCATGGTGGTGATATAAAGCTATGTAGGGTTCAGTGACACTTTACTACAGTGACATTTTGAGGGCTGACCCCCAGGCAGTCCACTTTTTTCCCCTCGTTTTTTTATTTTTGAGATAGACTCATGCAGCCACCAGCTGAACAGAAAATCAGGCTGCTTGTAGTGAGTAACTCGGGTATAAAACCAAGTTCTTTCAAGGGAAAATGGCTCCTTAATCTGCCATTTGGTAGAAGCTGGTAGTTTCTCAGCACCAAGTTACATCCTATCGATCTGCCTGTGATCGTGCAGCTCTTATTGCCCTCCCCATTACCCGACTGCTTGCGAACTATTTGAGGCTGCATTTTATGAGGCAGCAATACACATGTGGTCTCAGCCAAGGCCAGGTCAGGAAAATGTGAAGAGGAGAAGCAACTCAGCCAGAAGTGATAGTTCCTGTACCCCAGTTCAAATGACTAGCTAGACAGAAAAATCAGATTCTCAATCTCTCTTAAACACTGAATCACACTCTTGTGCCTAAAGTACTTTGCAAACACATGTTCCCAGTTGCCTTCCCAGCACGCTGTGGCCCTTTGAATGAACAGCCACGAGAAGCAGCGCAGACCGAAGGTTTCATTTTGCCAGCAGCCTGCGGCATTAAGAGTGTGCAAGTCGTACACACCTTAAGTTTTAACGGTTGCCATGGCGATGAAAGGAGGCATTACAAAATGCACAAGCTGTTGAACATGTTGCCGGAGCTGAGAGGAAGAGCTAGGAATAAACTTTCAGCTAATTCTCCGTAACGGTGCGTTCCAAGCAGCTGCTCGGCCAGCATCACATCCCAGTCAAGCAGCTCGTTAATACCAGGCAGATTGGAGCAGGAGGGTGTCTCTCCGCTGAGCGCTCCCAGGGCCTGGCACCTTGCGGCCACACTGCTGATTCCAGCACAACGGCTGCAAATGGAGGCTTCTAAAGAAAGAACAGGCTAATTTTATTATGATGATTATTGTTACTATTTAATTCCTCATTTCCGTGGGGCTGACAGATAAGATTGCACCAGCTGCCTTTGAATGAACCCTTCTTTATTTTAATACTAACTGCAAAAGTCCCCTGACGAGGAAGGCTTTAGTGATCAGCTGGAACAATAGAAAAGGTGTCCACCTGGCCCTGCTGCCGAGAAAGGAGCAGGAGTTTTGAAGGGCAGGGGAGGATGAACGTCACCCTTCATCGTTTTTGTAGCCATGTACATGCAGTCCTGCCCAGGCATACCAAAGTGGAAACACGTAAAGTGTCCTGGCCCCTAACAGAGGGGCAAAGAAGGCTTCAGGGATTCTTTGCAGACACAGTATTCCTGCCTCCCAAAGCATCTTGTCACACAGTCCTAGAAGCTGAATGAGGCTAGACAAACAGGTAAATGCTCCATATGCTCTCCTAGAAAGCTGGCCTGAGAGACAGTTTTTCCTTTTCTATTTCCCTCAAATGTGTGCCTCCACTCTTGCTGATATGAGGCAGAATATTCTTAGCAGCTGTGGGCAAGTAGTCTGTTTTTCTGCCTAATAAATACCCGCTAGATGGCAACATCCCTCGTTCCCTCACCAGGCGCTGCAAGAGCAGGATCGCTCTCGGCGCGGGGGTGGGGGGCGTGTGTGTGGGGGGGAGGTGTGTGTGTGTGTGTCTGTGTCTGTGTGTGCCTCTGTCTCTGTCTGTCTGTCTGTGTCCGTCCGTGTCTGTCCGTGTGTAGGGGGGTGGCAGATAAGACACGGGGATCTTGAATGCCATCACCCGCCAAGATTTCTTAAGCGCAAAGGCAGATCAGCAGAATATTCATTAGCAAGCTCATCCTAGCCTTTAAAAGAAATTTAGCAGTCAACCACAAAGTGTGCATTACCTGTATCTGTTGAGGACGTAGAGGGGCATTTCTGAGCACCTGTCCAGAAGCAATTTCAGGCCTTGTAACTCAAATAAACCACTCCATTAAGGATATAAAGAACTATAATCCCCAGCACAGTTTGATCTCCATGCTCCTTGCCCTCTGTTCTCCCAGACTTTTTCTGCTGCTTTGTCTTTCTCTCAAGCATTGTCTAAAACTAATTTTTATTAAAAGCTTTTTGTGTATGTATCTGTTTACATATGTGTAAAGTGCTCATCACACTTTGAGTATATACATACGAAAATAATAGTAAACTATCCAGCTTTCTTTGTGCACAGAACATATGCATGGCTAACCCCCTCAGTCCCAAATCTACATACATACATACACGTACTTGGAGGCACTAGAAATGCACCTAAAAACATGCAGGGAAATAAAACTTCTTGCAGAAGCAGCAGACAGAAGAAAGCATGGGATGGAACTTAAAAGAAGAAAAAAAAAGTGAATATGCATTTCCACAGAGTGCTATAGTGATCCAGCATTCAAGGGGATAGTAGGATAATATGACCATCTGATGTGACAGCTTATCATGAAGTAGAAGATGGCAAGTTTTGAGTCTCCTGTGTAGGTCAATATATGACACGTTTCTCAGAGGTATTACTCCAGCCCTGCCACAGGCATCTGGTAATGATGTCCTGGGTGATGAGGCACCTGTGATTCGATGCAGAGAACCAGGCATTCAACCCTATGGCACCCCCAGGGTGTGTCCTGCTTGACAAACTGATAACCTTCAATCTTCAGGTTTTATCCACCTTCTTAGTTTCAAAGGCAGGGCAGGCGGATGTGTCTCTTATGAGAAAATTAGCCTATCAGTATGTGTTGAATTCTGTTTATTTACTTCTGTTCTCTTTTCCTTTGAAATACCTGGTACAGACTGGTTTTCATATTACAGTTATAGAACCTTCCTCCAATTTGTTTCCTGCAACATGAACAAACATGAGGTTCAAACTAAACTCAGCTGTTTAGAAGGGGATAAAGGAAAGGAGCTTGGGGAAAGGGTGCCACAACCATCTTCACAGAAACTGAAACAGGGTATGAAAAAGATCTGAAAAACTATGAGAAAACTATGAGATTTGACTTGTTGGCTTTTGCCTTCAAGTAAGGTCCTAATAGAAAGCATGACATCCCCCACACCACCAAAAAAAAAGGCGAGAAGGGAGGAAATGAGAGGATGTTCCTTAAATCCGGTGAACTAGAGTGTGAATAGCACAGAAAGGTCTGTAGCTAGATTGGCTGGGGCGCTGTAGTGTGAGGAAGACCATCTACACAACAGATAAAACCCACAAGAAATATCCACAGGGCAACAAATACTGGAACCATGCGTTTGTAATGGTTAAAGCTAATGTAATAAAAAGGCCCTCAGCTTCAGTAACTCATCTGTAACCCGTGGGTGTAGCTCACTGCAGGTCTTACAAGAAGCAAGAGACTGGTGATGTCTTATCTTGTGCTGACCACTCCAGTATTTAATCAGCAGAGGAAAACTGTGCCATGGCAAATCATAGACTTATAGGAGCACAGGACACTTTGGCAATGGATTCAGATCATTTTCCTCAAGCTATTTAAGAATGGTCACTTAGGACATATGTACACTGAATGGCGAGGGAAATTAACACTGCCACATATTGGTTATCCACACCTAAGCCTGAAACGAACATGTTTCCAATTAAAAGTGAAAGAGACAATTGTTGAAGCCACTTTGGCAGTGAGAACTCTCCAGCTGCCTCTAGATTCCTGAATAAGTGAAATGTTTGACACAGAAGCATATGTTTTTGGCAATGTTGTTTAATCCATGTTTTAAAGGGAAAATTGAAATTCTACAAGGTGTGAAAAAAAAGATCACTGGAACATTTTCTGTTTGGAGTGACAGAGACCATGTCACCCTTCTATTCCTGTTCTCTGTAGACTTTCATTTTGCAAGAACTGCCTTACAAACGTACAGATAGGGAACACGCAGGGTAGGCACATAGTCAGAGAAAGCAAAAGTAGCTGCAGCCTCACATAACAGAGTCCTGCTCTGCAAAGTACTGGAAAGAGCCTTGAAAGAAGCGATGCAATCTGAATTAAAAAGTCAGTGAAATCTCTTACAAGATTAATCCACATCTTTAAAAATCTAATTTTTCTATCCACTGTTAAAACTGAAGAGGTAGGGTGTGGAGGGGGAACACACCCTACAAATATAAGCTGGTGAAGAGTTACGGTCTACAGGCATCTCACAGTTTTGCCAAGGGTCTTGTGTTTCCTAGCCTAGCACGCAAACCTAGACTGCCTCTCACTTCAGCAAATGAGAAACTTGGATAGAACCATCTGACTGATGTAACACTGTCTATCACTATCAACAGGTGGTCTCTAACTGGAAAAGGACCTGGAACACTGTGACTACTACACATGTGCCCATAGTGCATTATCACAGGATTTGTTTCTAGAAACCAATGCTTCACTAACTTCCTTTTTAAAATCTACCTTTACTTTGTTGAAATGTAGGCATTTTTCCATCTCTTATATAATATTAATGGCTAATTTCAAATTTCATGCCACAAAAAATTTCAACAAAGTGTTTTCTCAATTAGTAACAATAATAACAAGACAAAAGGAAAAAAACCCAAACCACACCAAAACTATAAAACTGAGTACATACCAATTGTTCCTGTCAAGTCCTACTTAAAATGAAGCATTTATTCCCCTTCTTTGCATTCTGTTTCTTAGCCAATCTTTGCCCCATTATAATGTGTTTTCCTTCGTATTCCATGATGGCTTAGTTTCCTTAATAGCTTTCTGTGAGAGAATTTCTCAAAAGCTTCTTGAAAGTCCTAACAGATTATGTCAGCCAGTTTTCCTTTATCCAATATTTATTTAACACTTTTAAGGAATTCCAGTAAATTAAAGAAGCTTGATTTTCCTTTACCCAACACACATTTCTTTGTAACCTATCATGCTTATCTAGGATTTTTTATAATCCTACTTTTAATTATCATTGTAGTCCATTTGCTGAAGTAAGGCTCACTGGTGTGTAATTCCCAGGATCATCTCTAATGTCTTTTTAAAAGACAGATAAAATATCTCCAGTAGATGATGTTAATGAGAGATTGCACATTTCTGTTAGGAGCCCAACCACTTCATCCTTAAGTTCTCTCAGCATCTGGTCCAGGCGGCTTGTTACCCAGGTTGGAATCTAGCCAGGACAGAGGGGTTAACACCTCTAACGCATGAGAAAAGTGCTTTGAAATCTTTAACGGCCAGATGCATCAAGAACATCAACCTCTATGTATCTGCTAATGTTCAGTTTTTCCAGGAGCATGGAAACCCATGCTGGAAAAATATCATGGCTTTCCTCTCTGGACTCAAAGGGCAGGATTTTCTTGCAGTTTTATAGACTACAAAACTGATAGAACCATTTCAGCCACTTGTATACAAATATGCAGCAATTAGAGTGAATGAATGAAGCTCATTCCATAATTCCACTGAGCACTATAGTATCATGTCATCAGTTTATTCTACCTGCAACATAAAATTCTACTTAGTTACACAAGAGTACGTTTTATCAATTATTGATTTATGAACATCTAAGGCTTTCTTCAGTCACCATTTATGCTCTTGGTTTTATCATCTCTGCTGTGCTGAGAGTAGTGTCATACAGCAGCATAGTCTATACTACTTAAAATTCCACATACTTCAGTAGATTACCCCATTAACCATTATGTTTTCCAGGCTGTATAGATTAAAGTAATTAAACTTGTCCTCAAAGACCTAGCTCTTTGATTATGGGATCATTCTACCGCCTGCAGCACATTTGAGGTGATTTGCAGTAATATTGTCTTTGGGAATTTAGTGACCATATTACACTGACAGCAGTGAGAGCTGGTGGCCTTCACAAAAAAACAAATTTAGTCTGTGCCTCTTAGAAAATATCTCACAGAGGCATGTTGGGGCAAGGCAACACTGCTATGGATGACTGGATAGCTTTGGGAGACTGGCACTGGCCTGTGTAGCCCCTAAATCAGCATTTACTGTTTCAGGCTGTAATGAACTTGCAACTGTGTTCTGGTTGGAAGTGACTGAAAGAGGTTTTCAGAAGACTGTACATTGGCCTATGTGAAACGAGTTGGATAGCATCAGCAGAGAGAACAGGTGCCCATATCATACTTAAACCAAAGTATCCCACTCAAATCTCAGGATAGTAATTTCAGCATCAAGGCCAAGGATAAAATGAGAATGGTGACTAAACTGCTTTTCCCTCCTGTAGAGGTGTCCCTTCAGGTCAAATGAAGGCATGTTGGCCTGATAATCTGAGGAAACCTGCGTATTTTCTGACTGTGCTTTATCTTTTCTATGGATAAAAGGGAGATTTAAGAATGTCAATCCTGCATCTTTCACTGGCATGAAATTTGCTAAAAAATGTGTAAAGGAGGCAAAAAAAATGATGCTTGCAGACAGGCTGCTGATGCATCGTGGAGAAATTTTCAAAACCATTCCCTTTAGAAATGATTCATCTTGTGTGTCATATATTTTCTCTTTTTCTCTGTACTTTTTCCATCTAACAAAGGACTGGAAAACAGGATCCTCGCTGCTTAAGAGTTAATCTGCTTTAGCTACCTATTCCTCACCTGCAGTCAATATTCTCCCTCTGTGACAACCATAGCTATGAATTTATTTATACAGCAGCAGTGTCCAGGGGCCCCAGTAGGGATCAGTATTTCATTTGTAAGATGCAGCAAAACATAGCACTGTCCTGTGTGAGTTTTTTTCTTAATAAACAAAGGATGAAAGAATGTAAGTAGTTATTCCCATTTTGCAGATGGAGAACTGAAAACCAAGGAGACTAAAAGGCAGATGCAGAAAAGAATTTAGATAATGTACTGACTGCCACTTAGCCAGCATCCCATATACTCATTACTCTGACTCGTGGCCATCTGCTCTTGGAATTATCTATATATTTCATGGATTCTTAGGTTTTTTACTAAATTTCCCTTGATATATGTATTTCTGCCATAATATAACCTAAATCTGCTAGTGCAGAGGTGAACTATGAAGACATAGAAATTTTTAGAAAATGAAAATGCTGATCTAGCTAATTGGATGCAAACACTAAAATGCCTCCTACAAAGCATAGGTGAAAGTAAACATAGGTAATTACTGTATTTTGATTCCCATCCCTGTAGCTATAACACATGTGCCATCAGTACCATGAGACTGGAAAACAAACTTATGTTCTAAATCAGATAAACAGGGCTTGGTCTAAACTCCGCTATTTAGAAGACGTGATTTCACAGGTGGAGCTACCCAGCATCTATTTCAAGCCAAAACTCCCAATGGGATTCAAAACCTAGGTTTTCTGTGCTTAGCTTGTCAGTTGCCTACTGGATTGAGCTTCTCATAAAATAATGATGGTAGACCTCTTTTACACAGGAACCTAACAGAAACCAGGAACCTGGATGATGAATTCAGGGCAATGCTTGGTTTTCCTTCTTTTTTGTTCCTTGATTTTGTATTAAATACAGAATCTGGATGAGGCTTCTGTCCAGTTTCACCACTTTAGATGCAAGGTGTAAAGGAGTGAAGTATATTGCTGTCCAGATAAGCCATGAGGCATAAAAATGAAGAGTGGTTGCTTACATCGCTGAATATAGCAGCTGGACACAATTCCCATGGACCAAAGACCTATTTTTATTCAAATACTACCTTGAGTAATACACCTCAGAATTGGGGTTGGAAGGTACCGCTTTAAACACAGTATGTCTCATTCAGCACTGCTGATCCAGCATTGTGGTCTAAGCCTACCTGAAACAGGACACAGGTGCTTTGAACAGTACAAATACTACTTCAACAAGATCATTAGAAATGAATTCTACCAGCTTTAGCCAGAAGTTCCTGGAAAGGACAGTGCAAGGTGATATGTCTCAGTGCTGCATCTTCTTTTTCTTTTCTAGCTTTTCTCTTGTGTGGCTGGGTTCACAAACTCTGCCAGCTTTAGAAATTTTCTGAATTTCACTCTGACCCTGGCTGCAGCTCTGAACCTCTTGTCTTGCTGTAGACCATTCACAAAGGGACGACAAATAAAACAGTAGTTCTCAGCCATTCTGGTGTTCATACCAGTGAAGATTATTCCATCTAGTCTGAGACTATCTTTAATTTCTGAGTTCCTCTTCTCAGCAGTTATCTGGCTGTTGTCCTCTCCATTGTGAAGAACAGTCTAAGGTGTTACCTACGATAATAAATTGGTCTATGTTCAGAAATGTTCCCAGGTGCCAGAGCTCAAATACTATGAAAGAGTCTCTGCTATGGTTAATTCACGGAAAAAATTACTCTTTTCCAGAATTCCTGGGGCTATTCAGAACTATTTAAGTACTAGGGACATTCCCAGATAGCAGCTTAGTTGTTCTCACCCATTCTTGGAGGCTAAAATAATTTAACATTATGGAGACAAGCCATTTTGTGCCACTTGGCCTCAGTGCCAGAAAACAGTTCCAATACTAATATTAATAAATTAGTATTGACTAATGACATTGCTCTGTGAGTCAAATTGGGAATGAGACTCTTATTTTCCTCTATTTCTAAAGTTGGTTTTTTTGCATAGCTGTGCATTGTAATGAAGAACAAGATTTATATTGTTTTCTTGTATAAAGAAAACCAGTCTCTGAGCTACAGTAAATTTGCATGCTTTCACTGAAATCCACAGGACCATGATTAAATTTGAACTACCGATTAAATCTTTTGCTCAGTTATCACCCAGATTCTTAGTGCTTTGCAAGATCAAGCTGTAAGGGTCTAATCCAATTATCTTTGCCAAAGGAAGGTTGACTTTGACTATGTGTTGCAGGATGAGTAACTGTGCATCATGATTTCAGTCATTATAATGAAACCCACCTTGTACTGCAATTATGCTGAGAACTTTCAAAAAGACATTTGATAAATGTTGCACTCTTGAGAGCTGCTAGAGTGATGGTCCTGAAGGTTGAAGTGCTTCATCTCACCCCACAACAGACAAAGAGCAAGCAGCTGCAATGCATGCTTTCTCTAAGCTACACCAAATTGGCAACCCCCACTTCTGGGACTCAGAGATTTGTTATGACATCACTATGTTTTCCTTGAGATAAAATCTCTCCAAACTGGGTCAGGAAAAAAGGCTCAGAGAACAGTCCATCAGCAGTCTCAACTGAGTCCCAAATGTATGCAATATACAAGCTGATCTTCCGCCTTCAGTCCTCAATTTCTTTGTCCTACTCCTTTCCTCCCTTACTTTTCCTCTCTCTCATAGGAGATAAGTTATTTCACAAAACTGCTGTGATCTGGTGACCAAAAAGGCAGCTAAAGCAACACCTTAAACCGCCTAACATGAGTACAAGGTCTTGGAGAGCTAATAGGAATGTGTGCTGTGCTTGTCTTTCTCCAGGTTGGAAAGTAGAGTCAGCATCAGAGAGAGAAACTGAATTTTGTAGGTTTGCTGTGGTTTTCTGCTTATTGCCTTTTTTTGTCTTTTCTCACTCCTTGGTTTTACATCTTTGCCTTGCTTTCCCTGAAAGGAGGTAAATTAGCAACATTAGCAATCCTGGCCCTTCTCAGCTAGCTTCTGTAAGGATGTATTTTGCTTTTCTGTTTCAAAGAACATTTATTACTATCTTTAACAGTGTTTCAATATGTTAAAGTACGATATTATCTCTAGAGGTTTTTTCTATAGCTGAAGGAGTAATAAAGGATATAGTTAAAGCCTCACTTAATAGTTTTAAATTTTTGTTTCTACTTTTTTTCTTCATCCCCAAATGACTAAGCAGATTGACTCAGTGGTGCTAGACTGGGGGAAGCAGTGACATTAAACAATGTTCAGAAAAAAAACCCAGAAAGTCCCGCTAGAGCAGGAACCAGACTGCAAGTCTCTTCCCTGCATTAACCAATGTCCATTGGTGCTACTGCCCGCACACTTCATTGCAATAAGCAGATCACATACTGTTGTGCACATTCCTGGGAGTAGTGAGCCTCTGTGAAAGACTAGATCCACTACATTCTGGACTGAAGATGGCCATCCCAGAGACTGCACTAATCTGTAGGCTACAGAATGTATGAAACAAGAAAGAAGAAACTTGCAGCTTTTAAAATGTATTTTAAAGCTTGCCTGATTCCATTTATTTTTCCTGAAAACTACTATCTTCTGCCAGAACAAGACCATTGAACATTTGAGCTGAGGACAGCTTCAACTCTGAAGCCCCACAGACATAAGAGAGAGCTGGAATGCATTACACAATTATTCATGGTACAGCACACCTAACAGAGTTATTGTGTATGGGACAGCTATTGTCTTACTCAAAGTTATGACTCCAGATTCTTGTTGAACTGTAAGAAAAATGTTAGGAACCTACAGAAATAGACAGCATCCAAGCAGAGGTATGCAGAACTGTGCTAAATATACCAAAATTTACATTTTGGATGAGGAAAACAAGGCTTGCCTTTTCCCAAAAAGATATTACTTATGTTCTTCTAAGGGATATTTTGCGCACACTAGTCAAAACCACACATACATTAGTAATACAGTAGTGTACATGTGTAACAATGGAAGTTTTTCATGCACTTCAATCATATGCTTTCAATTTGTGGCCAAGCAGCTGAACACATATCTTCTGTGATCCTTGGATTCCTTTTTAACTCTATGGGCTAGAATCCATCACTTCCCACCATTTTCAAGTGCGAGAATTTGAAAGGTTTATTCTGATCATTAATCAGCCCCTCCAGTTAAGCACAATTACACCCTATAATGATAGTTATAATTATTGATTGATTCATCTTTCAACTATTAATTAAGTATCTTAATTAAAGGAGTTTTTTCATGTTATTTAAACTGAAACATGACTAATTATTTTATAATTTACCCAGTATGTGCAAAAACTGCATTAGTTCTGTTATGTTTTCTCTGTTTCACTGCTGTATTGAAAAAGCTGGATTTAGATTTTCGAAAATAGCTAGTGCCTCCACCTTTGCACAACCAAGCTGAGACATCTTTTTGCATCCAGATTTTCAGAAAGGGCAGAATCTGAAATAGCTCTTAGAATAGCAGCTACAAACTGATCTCATGAGGTTAAATAGTTAATTTGAAAATCTTAGACTGTACCTACAAACTGTCATGGATACTTGAATTACTCTTTGGCCTACAAGGTGACTCACAATATATAAGCTGAAGAAGTCTTTTGTACTCTGGCATGAATGTAAGCGTAGCTGAAGTTGTATTACATGAAGTGTGATGCAAAGTTCTAGTCTCTAAAAATTTCAAGTCTCCAGTGTATTTATCTTGGCTGTCACAAAACTGAAGTATAGCTACAGAGAATGGATTCATAAAGACAACAGAGAAAGTTTCATGTTCAACAAGATGATGAGGCACTTAGATATACCCATAGGCGCAACTCTTTCTATTTGGAAGAAAATATGTGGCAACTACATGGCAAACTTCGCAGAGAATCATTTTGAGGACTGCTTATCACTGTTTAACTCAGCCTTCCACTTGTATTTCAATAGACTGAACTCTGTATCTCAGTACTTCAAAAATCATTGTTTGTGGGAGTCTTTTAGTTCAAAATAATATTTTTTTTTTCTACCACAGACAGCCTATCTGTTTCATATTGTAGACACGATAATGCTTAAGTCCATTAAAAGTGACGGATACAAGGACAAGTTTTTAAAAAACTATCATCAAAATTTCAGGTGTCTACCACTAAATTAGCCACTCCCTATATAGTAACTGGAAAGAAATAAAAATTCTAGGCTGTGATTCATTTCACGCTTAAATAGATCCTTAAAATGTCAGGCAAATGGTTCTCTTGTACCAGTTATTTTTCTCTGTTGACTATAAAGGGAGGCAAAGAAGACTTGTTCAGCTATATAATTCTAAAATTAAGTAAGATCAGCCTCTCCCTGTGCGTCCAACTCTTGCACATGCTATTTAAAATTTTAACTTCAGTTTGTGCCAAAAACTTTCTATGCTGGAATACACATTCTGAGAATATTCATTTTAACAGTTATGTTGAACATATAATGGGATTATTTGTGTGAACATAAATAAAGGTGGAAGAATCATGCTGTTTAGTCCAATAATACAACTGAACTCAGTAGAACAGAGCGTAAAGACATATGCGCTTTTTATGAGGAAATTAATCAACAGGGGATATTGATTTACAAACTAATAGATTCTGTTAGAATAGATTCTCCTAACTATAAAACTTTCAATCTGGATAATGTTATTTTACTTTAAAAGCATCAAAATGAATTGTCCTCTGGTTATATTTTTAAAAGCTTTACCAGTAGAGAGTAAAAGAAAGTTATGTCATTTCAAGTTAATCCCTTGCCATTTCAAAAAAAGAAGCAGAAAAGCTCAAAAGAATCAGTCAATTGCATGTATGGCAGATGCAGTGGATGTACCTCAGTCTATGAGTAACGGGTTTTGTTGATAGTATACGCTGGAAATGCTCTAAAGTTCATGATGTATTTTGAACAATATACAAACTTAACTGCCAGACAAGGATAAAAAATTATAGAACTGCCTGCTTCATAAATTCACTTCTATCAGACCCTGATGCACCTGTCCCAAAATTGGCACAGATCAATAGAGGCAGAAACCTTTGTACCAAAAGGATGCTAATCTCTAAGGGCTGGCCTGTTTTTCAGATTGTGAGAAATCCTGCTTTTGTGTGTGGGTTTTTTTGTTGTTGTTTTCGTTTTGTTTTTAACCTAACCTAACACTTGCAGATGACTAAAGCAGCACCTTGCTGAGGAAAGCTGTCTAGCTTCAACCACCCTTTGCTCTGTATCAGTAGTGGAATGAAAACACCACTTGGAATGGAACTTAAAGTCCTGAGATTTTCACTCAAGTCATGACGATGTCTGTACAAGAGAGATATTCAGGATTGAATACAATTCGTATTGTATGAAGTGCTGGAAATTACTTTGGGCAGCTTTTCACTGTAAGTTCTTCTGAGTCCTCATCAGAAGTCCATTGTAGCCAACTGAAAGACTCCCCTTTTCTGCAGAATTTAGCTGGGCTTGTACGTATCCAAAATGTCTGGCATGAGAGTTGTATTCTGAAACTGCAGTAAATTCAGTCTTTTATAAAATGGGGACTAAATCTTGATATATTTTCTGTATTATTTGACCAACTTCCTTTGACTTTCATTGAGTGTAGATGAAGTAAAAACTCAGCAGTAGCCTGTACAGTCTCCTTCACATTTGGAATATTGGTGACCTCTTTCCATCAATAACTATATGGATACCAGTGCCTGCCAGTTTAGAAACCGTTTATGAACATAAATTTGCCTAAGCTATAAATAATCTGCTTCCAAAGAATCTGTGTAAAAATCAAGAAATTGAAAAGATACCTCTTACACTGTTTTTTCTTGTTTACCTTCTCTGATTTTGAGCATATCAAAATATGCTGTCCATGCTAATCTGTCAACTGATTAATATTAATAGAGAGCTTTAAACACTCAAAGAATATATTACTAAAATAGGCTACGATTTTTAAATCATTACTGGTTCACCTATAGCCTTGTTAGTCCAAGGCTTAAATTATCTATTAATTTCATATCACTGGGGACAATAAATATTGGCAAACACTAGTTTGGGTGCTTTTTCTGTCTCATTCAAATTGTACCACAAGGTGAGTTCTCAGCGATGAACTGAATTTCCCTGAAGTTCACAGAGCTTTCGTTATCAGCATCTCTCCCTAGCACACAGGGCCTCGCGTTGCTCATACAGACAGCACCAAAATGCACTGCAGAGCTTTTAATGCATTCTGAATAGCTCTTGTCATTCAGGATCCTTCATTTCATGTTTCAGATTTTCCCAGGGGGCTTTGATGTTAATCCATTTCACACTTCTAACACATCTGTTCTTCTTCTGGCTTTCTTATCTCTTCTGAGCATTCAAATAAAAAAAATAAAAAAAAAAAAAAAAAAAAGTTTTAGCTGTCATTGTGCAGTTTCTGAAGCAAGACTTTAATGATGAAGCACATTCTAGCTAACTTCATTGATACTTGGGTTTTACCCACACAAGCAGTTATGTATGCACAATATATCCAGGGCTGTTTCCCCATTACTTTGAATTTCTCTTGACTCTTTATGCAATTAAGAAACAGCTGCCTGTCACAGTCCCTAGGAACAAGACAGTGTGGTCCAGTGATGAATGTTTGAACATCAACAGTTCAGTTTTATAAGAAGAAGCCATCCCTCTCCAGCAACGTTAATTAATTAGTGACTAAAAAAACTTGCATGTGTTAGGTGTTAATATGAAGGAAAATGCTGAGCAAACACTTGCAGTGGTCATTTCTGTTTATAACAGAAGTTGCCAAAACTCAGTGTTCAGATCCTTGTTGTAAGATGTCAGACAAGTTACTTTTTCTTCCATCAGAAGGCCAAGATTTAAATTGGAAATAAGTAATATTAATGAGCAACTCAGAGAATTCATTATTGTTTTCCATCACACTAGAAGTGGTATTTACCTCATGTACCTATAACCGTAGTCAAAACTAGATGCTCAGTCTCACTGCGTAGTCAGTGGTGAAATACTGGAAGCTCTGGGAGTGATTCATCCCGCCCTAAGATTGCTGTCTAGATAGGTGGGACAAATCACCATTTCCAGGTGTCACTTTCCATTAACAGGCAAAGTTTCTGGATGACAGCTTAAAATAAAAGGTTAACATTCAGGTAGCTAGAACCAAGTAAAAATAATCCTAACTTGTGATTGTACTTTAGAGAACAAAAGAATTATTATAAATGCCTTCAAGAATTTCCTTTTTATCCTTTTTATTTCCCCTATGCCTGGGTAAAGCATTAAGGCTATTAATGATTGTCCCTATTTTAAATATGAAAATGCACTATTTCGTGGTTAAACTTTACAGGAAATGTTCTATTGTAAAAGTCGCACCTTATTTGAGGTATGTTTTATGGGACTGACCAAAACGAGTTGCTTAATAAAGGCAGTAACTTAATAATGCTAGAAAAGAATTGTATTCAAAGCATCTATAGCAGGAGGTTACCTAATAACATTCCATTGTAGGCCTGTCACTGTCTATGAAAGACATGTATTATCATATAAATGAAAAGACTGCTTTTTTCCATCATCCATATCCTCACTCCCCCCTAAAAAAAAAAAAAAAAAAAAAAGCTTTGATCCAAACCCCTGTTCAGAACAGATTCTAGCAACACGAAGTTCTTTGTAAATTTTTACTAACTCTTGACAGTAGTCAAGTATTTTGAAGCCACATCGGAATGTAACTAAAAGTGAGGCGATTGCAACATCTTATTACTTGGTGGTCAATTAATATTAAAAAGCAGAGTAACCCAAATAACAGCCTGTGGACCACAGCGTTCTCATGGGATGAGAACTGCTTCTGTCCCAGAATTCCTGCTTAGCACAGGGAGGCATTTAGTCAAAGAATTGCTTGCCTTGATAGTACAAAAAAATTAGGATGTTCTCATTTGGCCATTGCAGGTGGTGGTCTGTGAAGACGCTTGAGGCATTAAAGATGATTTAAGCATTAAAGATGATTTAGGCATTAAAAAGTTTGTCATAAGCAGTGCAATCTCTAGTGAACAGGGAAGTCAAAGGATGTGTACAAACAGGGAGGTAATGATCTGCTTAGAAAATCTGATTATTATAACAAAATGTTATTCACATAATCAATCCCATTTTGTTCAAAAGATATCAGCTTCTGAGCAGTAATTACATTAAAGCAAAGAGAACTTTTTTATAATGGAATAATTTTCTGTAAGAAATGCTGATTTATCAAATTAAACACTACACCAACAGCAGTTTCACTGCTATTTTCACCAAAAACCTGGTTGAGATGATTTCTATGAAGTTTTGTATCATTAGAATTAAAGCATGTGGTCAAAATGAAGAACCTTGTTTTATCAGAATTAAATGCTTTAGTAAGGTCATGTTGATTTCTTTTTGTCAGAACTTTAATTTTGCGGATAATGTAGATATTCGGACAGTCAATGCTGACCTAGGAAAGAGACATTTCAAAACAAGTAAATTTCCTGGAGAAGAGAAATTTGAAGTTTCAGTGGTGATTGGATTACTCTCTTGAAACAGGGTTACAGACTTAGGTCTAGAACTCCTAACTTCCCAATGCTTAGGAAATTTTGGAGAGCTGCCCCGAAATATTTTAAGGCCCATATCTAAAAGTACTGAATAGAAAGAAAAAAATGGTTTTTATTCTCAAAGGGAGCTTTTTATCACTGAATTTTTTATTTCAACCCAAACTGACATAAAAAAGATGAAGGCATTATATATATGTGTGTGTGTGTTTGTGTGTATATATAACAATTGCAAAAAAAAAGAAAACACGATGCCAATTGTAATTTTGCAACCAATTCAATTTTTTATCTCCATTCATAATTGAACTCCTAGTTAGAAGATATTTCTCATCATAAATTTCAGTGGTAAACTCAGACAATGGGGAAACTGTGAGATGGAGTCCACCAGAGAAACCTAATTAGAAAGGAAAGGAGGGTTGCAAGTAGTCAACCGTACCTTCCATCAGGTAAGGTGGCACAAATGAGTGTTTCTAACTTCAGTTTGATCATGCAAACTGATTTGATATGAATGTTTCTGTACTAAAATGAAATAGTGTCTGCTGATTTTTCCAATAACAAGGAATTTTTGACATTTTTTCCTGATGTCTTTAAGGTGATAATTGCTACTGCTGGTAGGTAACAGAGTTGCTAGTCAAGTGTCAGAATTGTCTGGTTTGAAGCTGTGTTCTTCATGCTGTAGATGGTGTGTGGGGAGGGATATTTCATGTTAAGTGTCTGAAGTGCTAGTCATTTTTCTTTAACACATCTCAAAGGACACTGGAATTCATCATGAACAAAAAATGCCACAAAGACCAAGATTGCTTTTTTCCAGTATGACTTCATTTTGTATTATGCGCTACCAATGTTCTTCTGTGCCCTCCAGTTTCTTCCTTCCCTTCAGAAATAGTCATGTGGCTCAGACTCTTCAGTTCTGTATTTGGTGCCTATAGTCCTTGAGTCTGCAGACTCACTGCCGCTGCTTTTGAGTAACCTCTATCAGCTGGATATTGTCTTGCTTGAGCTGACTAATTTATATTCTAGCAAACAGCTGGGGTTTTCAGTTGTAACAGACAACCACTGCCACCCTCCCTGATCATGGAAGTTTATCCATACATACTACCTGCTGTTTCAATTATGTATGACCAGAGAATATCACTGAACTTACTTAAAGGCTTATGAGAGAGACCTGTGATTTTTGCTACTTTTCAGTGAATTGAATGACTATTAAAAACAAAAACCAAAACCACTTCTCTGACTTATACTGATATTTTGTCTCAGAATGGAAAAAAAAAAGAGGCTAGAATGTCTGTGTTATTAGAATTACAAACAAATTTGAAGCTTCCAAACCAGCCTGTTCATTTGAAGAGTAATGATGTCTTATGTACCTCAGCAGTGCTATCAGTCTCTTTTGACTCTATTTGACGCCAAAGGAATATACGATTTCTCAAAAATCATAAAGTTGCAAAGTAAGATCTTAACTCAGTTAACCAAATTACCAGGTTACTAGTTACCTATGTGTTGAACACAGGAGGATGCCTTAATTTTCTAAGGATGCTACATGACTTTCCAGTCTGGCAAGTGATGTTCTGTTGTAGGAGGTAAATTGTGCAGACTTTATAGCCTAAATCAAATTTTAATCTCTCCAAACCAGACAGACAGACAGAAGTTCTTCTAGGTAATTTTGATTTTAGACTCCTCTCCAATCTTAGTTACATACTCAGATGTGGGATTTGACTGCAATCTGTGTGTTGAAAATTGTCTGAGAGCACACTCACATGTGCACACATTTACAAAGAAAACAAAACAAAAAACCTTCCCAAAGTAAAACAGTCCTTCCAGATGATCTTTGGATCAGGGACCCTGCAGACAGGGGTAGCATGTGACTGAACTGAATTTAAAGACAATCCACTCTAGACTTTAAGAAAACCATAAAAGCAGAAAAGCTGGCACAGAGTGGACAACTGCCACTGGACGGTGGGAAGAGAGAAGGTTTCAAAACCACTGTGAAGGCAAAGGTTGTAGAGAGGCGGAGAAGGATAGAGGCACATATTTTAAAAGGACGTTTTATCCTTTGAAAACCTGTTTGCTTTGCTCTGTTACTAAAAAATTAGGACAAGGATTATTGTCCAATTCATTTCACCCTGTTTCATGGAACATTGTTCTATAAAAATAAGTTACTGTTATTATCATGATAAATAAAGGACAGATCTGAACAGCGCTATAAATTTTGGTAGTTTTAGATCTATTGCATGAATTTAAATGGATGTTTTTGTCATGGTTATGTATTCCCTTGACCACTCTTTTCAAAGAATTAAGGGTACAGAATTTTAATATTCAAATAAACTGCATTTTGCAGCATTATTTCTTCAGTATTTGGAAATGCAGCAGTGTTAATAATAATGATCATGCCAAAATATAAACACTCACTATAAATAATTGTTACTAGACACAACTAAAACATAGAACTTAGATCTTTTCCTAATCAAGGTCCTTTATCCTTGTTCAGTGAGCTGTTGGATTAGGGTGAGGATGAAGACCTTGAAAATTCTGACTTTTCCAAATGATAGAAAATTACAAAGGTCTGGAAATAAACCAGGAATCAGAGAAATACATCTGCAGAAATGCTTAGATATTGGGGAGAATTAAAAACACAGTTGGAAACAACATTTTGAGAAATAATTCAGAAGTTATACTGACCACACTAAGGAAAGGAAGTAACATACAGCACTGCTGTTTAGAATGAGGGAAAATCTCTGGACAGAGCCAGACAGATGTCTGGGGATGATGGAAAGCAAATTAGACATAGCCTGCAATGGAATAGGGACTGAATGTAATGGAAAAATCATAATCATGGGTCAGAGGATCAGTTCTCCATTTCACAGGTGTCTAACATTTCTGTGTCATGCAGAGGCATTTAAATGGCTTCCTGGTTACCAGAATCTAGGGTAAAAAGGAGAAACAGTGTCCCATAAGTCCTATGTCAAGATGTGTAAAATAAAATACCAAACCAAAGCAGTTGCTTATATGACTAAGTGCTATCACGGCACTACTGTAGTCATGGCATGTTCTACAAGTTACTGCCTCCCAACGACACCACCTTCTTAAGGACAGTCTTTAGCCACCCTGACATGCACTTCCAAAGTTAGTTCCAAAGAAGTAAAACAAAAAAAGGAATAAAATCCAGACAAGTAGCAGATAACTGTTCATAGGAGAAACAGAAATTAAATAAGATTATCCACATTAAAGTATGTGGTTTGTGTACTATGTGCTCTGTGTAGATTTGACCCTCATCCAAGATACTGCTGTGGAGGAGAAATATGAAAGTTTACTGGGAATATTTTGAAACAACATGGTTATGTTTTATTTATTTTAGAGGAAAGAGGGGTCATAGTGGAAATAGTTGGATTTTGCAAGAAAACACAGAGTCATCCAAACCAATATCTTCAAAGGTGAAGTTTTTGTTTGGTTGGTTGGTTGGGTTTTTTTGCTGCAACTTACACTATCAAAGACTTTCTGAGTCTTAAATCTACATTCTTGTCAAAATCAAAAGAAAAAAACAATGACACAGTCCAAGATAATCAAGACTCCTCACAAGGTCATTCATGTGAATTCAAATTATTGCTCTGTCCTCACAGAGTGTCAAAACCACTCACATATTGTTAATCTTCAGGTGTATCTTTTTCAGCTTTACATTTAGACTTATTCACTCCTTTTCAACAAATATTCACAACAAAAGTCAGTCAGAAATACATTTTGAAATAATACAGTATTTTGTGTATGGGAACACCCTTTGTCAGTCAGCTCCTGCTAAAACAGATGCCTGATGTTTTAGGATCCTTTCATCCTCAGGACACAATTCCAATTCTGTGCAAAATGCTGTGTTATGAGGAGAATTAAGAACCTGATATAAATTAGCTCTGTTTTAAGCTGGAAGTTGAACCAGATGACCTCCAAAGGTCTATCCTTTCCAACCGAAATTATTGTGTTCCTAAGGCTACTGTTCAGCATCACTTTTCACAGGTTGTCAAAAAGGAAAGAAAGGGAGATGTCTAGACTTAAACAGTCATGTCTGGTGACATGCAGTCAGTTTCTGATCCGAATATACTCAATGCTCAATTATATAAAGTCATAACAGCATAGGGAGGTAACCCAGAAAAGATGAAATACATATAACTGAGATTTTAGGAATATAAGTAACATATTCACCTTTGAAAAATAGATAAGCAGAGTTGGAGACAGCTTTAAATAGAAACAAGAGGTGCAAGTGGCGGATATTCTATTTTAACATATAGCTGGCCTGCATAACAAAAACCTTCATTGAATGAACCTATGCAGTACCTAGAAGTGGGCGGAAGGTTGGAAGACTTGCTTAAAGTATACCTGAATAGTCCAGAAATAACATAATAACCTCTACTTTAGAAATCTTTACTTGGGAATACTTTTGGGAGTGAGTGGAATTTTTTTTTTCCTTTTCATTTTGAAGGCCTGTTCTTTTATTACTGCAGCTTATTTTGTTCATGGAATCAGTAGAAGTTATGCTGACATTTTAATTACTGACCAAAAATGAGGACAGGAACAAGCCAATGAAAACAAGCAAAAAACTTTCTCAACAAACAAAACATAAAAGAATCCATCTGAACCAGTTTTAAAGTGTTTGCCCCATATTCTTTTTTTCCAAACAGAGGCTCAATTCTTCAAATAATATAATGAATAGCACACGCTAAGCATTGAACAAATAGGTCTGTAATTATACTACGGGGTCTTGGTGACACTGATAAAACATTCACCATCACCCTCTCATTGGAATTAGGCTAATTATGTACATAGTTGGGTGTCCATTAATCCTATTATTATTATTATTATTTAACAGTATTATTCATAATTTAAATTTTCCTTCCTTTAATTTTAGCCCTGTAACAAACGAGAATGTTCCATGCTTAATTAACAGCCAAAAGCTTGGAAATACAATATAATGGGACATTATGGGGGCTTTATAGTGAGTTAATGACATAGCAACCAGCTAATGAGAATGAAGAATTTTTACAATGGCATTCTAAAATAAACGGCACAAAAGCACAAGTTGTGTCAAATAACATCATTGCCCATATCCTTACTTAGTCTTCAGAAGTGAGATAGACTTTAGGAGCATGGCCTGCACTCCTCAGAGAAACAAGATTCATCCATAACAGAATCACAAAATCACAGAATCCATTTGATTGGAAGAGACCTCTGGGATCATCAAGGTCAATCTTTACCACAACACCACCATGTCAGCTAGACCATGGCACTAAATGCCACTTTCAGTCTTTTCTTAAACACCTCCAGGGATGGTGACTCCACCACCTCCCTGTGCAGCCCATTCCACTGCCTAGCAGTGGTTTTCTTTAGTAGGAAGAAAGTTAGCCTCGTAAACCTCATGCTACTGCATTAGCAGTGCCATTCTCAGTCTCTCTAGGAGCCATTCTCTTACATGAAAATCTCTCTCATAGCAGGGCATAAAAACAGAGACAGCAGAGGAAAAAAGCTAAGGCTGAAAGAGTCCTAAAACAAACACCTCTGTAAAATTGCATTTTATCCTGGGTCATATTAGGCTGGCTTGCAGGATGGCAGTGTTCTTTCAACTCTGTGGAAAAGGTGCCTTCTAAAGAAGGATACTTTACTGAATTCAGCATAATACTGATATTTAAGGGGCCTAGATTTTATTCTTATTCAGTTACAAGTTCACAGAGTAATATTCTGGAGATCTGTATACCTCATCCTCATACGTAAAAGGGTAATATTATTTTGCTGCAACAAGGTATTGCAGGGACTATCTCCCATAATAATTGTATGGAGGACAATGAAGAAGAAGGATTTTCAGGTAACTGATCATTCTTTGACTGCACAACAACTAAGAGCCTAGTATTTTCCACAAAATTTTGCAGTATTAGTGCTACTGCAATTCGACCTATATAAAGCTTACTGAAGTAACTATATTTTTACATTAAGTGATTACAGTAACATACACAAAATATTCTCTATTCTACCCAATTTAGTAGAGGCTGAACTATTAATTACATCTTTCATCTGGGAATACTTCTCTGTGCTTGTTTAAGAATAGGCAGAGTTGCAATCAGCCTAAGATATTTCTCTATAGCAGATAAAATTACTTACTTTCCAGAAATTCTTCTCTCTCCTTTGACTCAAGATGAATCCCTCATAATCCCATGTTTTGTATCAGAGACCTAACTTCAAGATGGCAATGTTTAAATTACATGTTTACCTTATTTGCAAACTATTTTAAAAGTGCCAGTTCATACACTTATCATCACTAGATACAAGTTGGTGTGAGTGTAGATCTCAGATGATAATCCTCCGTGTCCATAATGCAAAATTCTGTAGGAAGGAGCAGTCATAAGGTAGTAATCAGGCTGTGCTGCATAATTTCTAGCTCTATTACCAGAAATCTGTGGTCTCAAAAACTCCTCCTGAATCTAAAGGTTGGACTGTGAAGCCAGCTCTGATTCAAGACAGATCAAAATGGTTTTCTGCTCAGTGAAACAAAATTACATATCTGACTTTGAGGAGGAGAAGGAAAATATGGCTATCTTTCATCCCTCTATCCCAATAACATGGGGAAAAAATAGGCAGAAAAGTGATTAATATGAAATTGTATAAACATATAAGTGCAAAGAATTATTGCTTCATTTTTCTGTGAGCAAAGGTGAGCTATGGGTTTTAATGTAAGAATATGCCTGCATGAGAGAAAGCAAAAGGCACATCAAATAGCATGTCATGGTGTCTCTATTGAAGAACATACGCCTTTTCTTTAGAGTGAGAACGAATGCTGCAGCAGAAAAAATGTGGGTTTTTTTCCGGTTGGTACTGTTTTCCTGCCTTCCTGGCATTTGTTTCAGTAATTAAATTTTCCCTTCAAGTTTCTACACTATTTTTGATCTGAGCAGAGCACAGGAAAGACTAATTTTGATTTGCTATAAAGGCCTGACAAGACATGTAATTGTTTACATTTAAGAACTTAACCCTAAAACCAAAATAAAAAAACCAAAACAAAACAATTTCTTATTCAAGTGTTATTGGTCCTGCACATATTCTGCATCAAGAGAAAAATAATTACCACCTCTCTCATTCCCTTTGTCTAAATCAGAAATGAAAACTAAATAACTGGGCATACCATGCCAAACACTCATAAATCAAATCTGCCCCCAAATAAGCAGTATTCATAATAAAGATATGCAAATAGCACTGAGAGAAGCCATGCAAATAATTTCACAAGTAAATCAGGGTAAGTGGGCAGTAATAAATTCCAGTTTGACTGGAATGGCAGAAATTTAGACGAATTAGTGAAAGGTGGGAATGTTTTACAAGCAGGTGGAAAGATGGTAATCATTTGATCAAGTGCAACTGGACACTGTAAATTATTCCATCTTTCACTTCAGGATGAGACACGCATGTAATATTAACTTCTTCCAGATTTATTTTTGTAAATCTATTGGGTGGGGATAAGAAATGTACAGAATATCAACAACATAATGTAACTGAATACAAATGTAAACCAGTAACTATTAGAACTAGGGAAAAATTTCTGCTCATTATTGTGGAGTTTAGATGAAGCTCCCTCCATAATCTTGTAGAATGGACTTTAAGATAAGATCCAAACTCGTATCTTCTCCTCAAAACATTAATTTCTTTCCTGGCTGCATTATAGAAGAGAAAGGGAAGCGACGAAGACAACTCTGAGGAACATAGACGTGCCAGCGATTCACAATAGAGAGGATCAATTACTGTCTCTTTGGACAACACTTATGCTATGTTAATCCTTGTATGTGATGTCTAGGAACTAGAGTAACCAGTACATTAGAAACTGGAAAGACAGATAAATTAGACAGTTTGATGAGGCGGAACCACAGGTTTTAACCTCAGCAAGGCTCATGTGCCCCAGGTACTTACGCTGAACTCTGGCTTTTCACACACAGACCTTTAACATGAAATACTAAAGCACTATGTTATTTGTACACAGCTCTCTCTGTGGTTGGTATATATATTCTCCTTGTGTTATAAATGGCAAGATAGAGAGATTGAAGTTGTCTATTATGCAACTGAATCCTTAGTCACATACCTACTGCCAGGAGCCAAAGACTCCATTTCTAGTTATTTGACTAGAGTTTATGACATAATTTCTAAAGTTACTTATCAAAACAATAGGTGAATAGTTTTTCAAACAGGAGTATGAACTAGCTATCCCATTAAAATTTCTGCAGGGAAATATTTAGAGAAAAGTAAACTTCCTAAACAAGAAGCCAGTCCTTCCTTCAGAAGAGATGCAGTTTAAGGCAGCAAAAGTCGGTCAGAGCTTCATTTCTCCCTTACCCTCAACTCCTCTCCTATTGGAAAGGTAATTTTTCACTAGGTTCTCTTTTTTTTCTCTGTGCTGTTTTTTTTTCAAGGCACAAACTTTAGTCTAATTTCTTAGGTGACTGAGATGCTAATCAAGCAACTCAAGACAGAGAGGCTAGTGAAAATAATCAAATGTGAAACTGTCCAGGGGAAACACTCAACATCGAAGTAAAAAAGAGGAAATTGTCATTTTGAAGCCACTAGAGACAGCCTTCCTGTTACAAAGAAGACCCTGGGGAGTCACTACCTGATTTGCTCTTAGTCAGGCTGGCATCTCAGTGACAGGGCAATTGTAATTAGGATGAATAAAATGAGAGATGTGCCAGCTCCACAATTTGTAATTCAGTGAGCGACATTAAAGACAAGCATTTTGCTTAATTTTTTGAAGAATCAAGCACTGTGCTAACAGGTAGCAGGACTTCCCCCTATGGGGATGACTTACATAAAATCTGAACCTCTCTCCATGCAGAGAACAAATATGATTCAAGTAAGGGAGCCCAGATGGTTATGTTCTTCGTGTTGGAATTTTAGGCAATCTTTAGGAAAAGTTAAGACAGAAAATCAGATGTTGTGGTTTTTTTTCCCTCCTGTGTTCATTTATGCAAGAGGAAAACAATAGAGTTTCACTGAGGTAACTGACATCAGAATCCGATCTTTCATCTTTTCATCCAGCTAATGAAAATTACAGGGTACAGATGAAGAAACAGTTCTTATCTTTGCCATTAGAATCAGTAGCTCCAAAAGAGAATATTTTCAGTATCATTTTCTGGATACTTACAATTTATTGCCAGGTAAAAATAACAGTTGTTCCAGAAACTGTGTAAAGTTACATATACAAAAACCAGAAGTTCATATTTAAGAACAGAATTCCATTCAAAAACTCTTCTAAAATGAGATGTCATAAGTACTCCAGTAGAAATCCATGCACAATGGTTAAATTTTGTTAGTCTTCATCTACAAACATGAACTAAAATATGCAGATAGAAAGCACCCTCTTTAAAACAAACATATAAACAACAACAACCAGACAAAAAACAGATAACGAATGAAAAAACTACTCAGATGTAGGCATGGGATTGCAAAAAATGTGAAGACAATTACAAAATAATTAGTTGGTGGCTCTAGATATAAAGAAACATAGCTGCCCAGAGGCTGAGCTCTGGCTTTTGACTTTTACTCAATAGCCACCAGCATGTATCAAGTACCCTGTGAAAGAGACAACCAGGGAGTGGTAAGTACACTGCTTATCATTTTAGCACTTCATTTCTGTGAGTTGAAACAAGACCCTGACTATGAATGCAATTCAAAGCTGGGAAGGTTTCCTTTTGTATAAATTTGAATTCTATACTTGGGTACTGAAACATGTCAGCATACAGTATATATGTATTTTTTTTCCTTCCTAAGAGTTGCATTTTAAAAGTAGAGACAAAAGTTCCAGAAGCCTGGAGAATATTTGTATTTGTATTTGAACAATTCTTTGGTATGGTAGGCTGACCCTTGGAAATCTACATATATTCAGAAAAGGGTTTGTTTCTTTAGATTTTTTTACAAAACAAATACAAGTTTTAATGCAAGATTTGTGTGACCATTGAGTCATCATGTTGTGAATCCATCAACATTACAGGGACTACAAGTCCAATACAATCAAGTTCGCCTCTGCCGTAATAGGTCAAGATGGTAAACACAACTTTAACCATGCTCTGTCACGGAGCTTAAAACTTTGCCGTGTCCAATTTCTAGCAGTGCCTGAATCTACTCCTAGTGAAGTTCCTCTCTATACCACAGATTGAAGCAGGTTTGTAAGCAAGTGGGACAGGAGACAACCTTACTGTAATTGGTCCCTCTGGCAGTTCTGCATCCGTAATGTAGTGGGACTGTCAGGGTTACCTGAAGATTTCTCTTGGGCTGTCAGTCCACTCTGTGTCACGACTATTAAATTCTGTTGATAAAATCATTTTTCAAAGGAAAGGTACCTTCCTTTCTGACTTGCTCCAGCTGCCTCCACCACCTTGTTCTGTCACAAAAGTCATCTACTGAAGAAGCCAACTGCTATGTATTTCTATTACTTCTAGTTCTATGTTTATCAAATTAAATTCTGTATGCAGTTGTGTAGGGGCTGACTATCTATCTATCTATCTATCTAGTTTTTCCCTGACTCTTGGAAATTAGCAATTCCAGACTCTGACATTGAGTCTCACGAGTGCTGTCACCAGACTCCAGCTTCATCATCATTACATCAGGGGATGTAAAACCAACAACAAAAAAAAAAGTGGGTCCTTGCACACGATATCCCCACAAGGAAATCAAGGAGTAGAATCTCTATGCCTTTTGAGGGGAAAGAAAATAATGCTTTACATTTAAGCAACTGAAAAGATAACTGGGGTCTAAATCAGATGATTTCTATTAACAACAGAAGATGAAGAAAAGCTCCTTGGCTATCGTATCTCAGCCCTGAATGAGTAATTCTGTTTATAATATAATCTTTTGAGACTTCTCAGTTTGAAAACCAGGATTTGAGACATTAGAGCAAAAAATTTTTACTTCTAGTACGGTGTCTCGCCATTACCTCATTCTTCAGAAAGCAATCAAGCTAGCTAAAATCCCCTGGCAATATCCTAAGCTCTCTGTTTCTAAATCCCCCCAGTCTTGTCACCCCATTTCACTCAGCTGAATCCTAGCAACAGTTTCATTTCCACTTTTCATCAATAACACGGTTAATTTTTTTTACTGGAACAAGGTCTTGTGACTCTCCTTTAACAGCCCAGCAATGACACAAGTGTAAAATCTGTTAAGTTTTGATGGGAAATAATAATAATAGCAAATAAATAAATAAATAAAGCATTGCAAATTACTGCTAGCCAAAGAAGCTAGGGAGAATAAGAGGACTTACATGAATACATCCACAAAAACTGGCTAGCGAGCATTTAGGCCTGTTTTGATGAGCAAAAGGACAAGATAATGATGGCTAGAAAGTAATGGGAACATTGAATTCAACAAAATTCATTGTGTTCAAATGACACCCATCTTCAACAAAACATTTAGAAAAAATCAGTAAATAAAAGTAAAATCTTCTTAATGTCACTAGACAATGAGAAAACTCCAGCAAAAATTTGACAAACTTTAAATAATAGTATTACCTCAGATGTGAGGAATTCTAGGTATTGCAAGGAACAACCAGCTAGGCTAGGGAGGAGGTACTAAAAACATTTAAAGGTGAGGTGAATGATTGATTTTCTAAGTGAAACGAGATGGGCAGATGGGTACTGAAATCTAACTTGTATTCTTGACAGTTGGAGCTAATGTATATATGCGGTTCTAAGTCGTTAATGAATCATGAAAGACACAAGGCCATTACTCCCATTACATTTTGCATAGGTAGATAGGAGCCAGCACTTCACTCCACATGAGCCACAGGGTGCCAAAAGTGAGCCTGAGTCTATAAAAGTACATATACATTTGCCTGCTTCTGTAACTGCCCAAGAGTTTGAAGAAACATTTGGACTGCATCCAGAGCTCGCTGTGGAAGGATAACTAGCTAATCCAAGTTACCTTCTCCACTACATTTGAAGTGCTAATTGAAACTCAAGGTGGTGTCCAAAAATCACTTTGCATTCATGTCATACCAGACTGCTCTTAGGTGTAGCTTTGAGCCCACATCTAGGAAATGACGATGGAGAAACTTCAGGTTCAAACCCTCACTGAATAATAGAACCTACTTGTAATGCATATTGAGCCTTGTCTTGACCACTTGCACTTATGCTACTGGGGACTGTGGCAAGAGCACATGAGTCCGTGGTGCCCCTTGAAGGACAAAAAATATCCTGTAGTGGAAGAAGAGATGGGCTTTGTAATGAGCTTGATTTTGGGGAGCTGACAGGTAAGTTACAGATGGATAAAGGAGTGTGGGTCTGGGATCACACCGAGCCTAAGTGTGATTCTTGGCCCAGAATGGCAAAGTCAATGTAGACAGCCATAAATGCTACCCACTTCCTTATTTAGAGAATCCAGCTTGAAAGTAATCCATTCTGTAGGGGATTATACCTGTGTACTAAGCCATGAGGATGAAAAGCTTTGCACTATTCGAATACAAATCTGGTTATTGTGTGCACAGACTTCATACAGAACTGAGTTACTAATGTGCTTAAAATTCAGGTTCCTAGTTCCAATCAGATAAATCAGTTGTTTTTCAAAGTATAAGAGAATGGGCTTATTTTCACCCCTGGCATAAGAACATGCAGGGGTGTAACGAATCTGGCTCCCAGTAGAGCTGGAAAATTCTGTGAAATATCTGATAAATATTTGTTCAAATGCTTTGGGCCCTGACCCAACAAAGGATATATACAGATGAAAAGCAGATGAGTTCTCCCAGCAAAATGAAAGGAATATCTGTAGAATTATTCACAGGTCAAAATCAAGCATGCACTGAAACATTTTCCTGGGTGACTGTGGTTTATGGCTGGGATGAGCATGGACTCTAAGCACAGAACTCGGTACAATTTCTTTCAGACAGAGAGGAATCATTGCTATTATTGTTATTACTGATACTTTTACAGCTGTTATAGTGGATGCACTTTGACTTTTATAATGTTTTCCCTTGATCTTAGTGTGGCTTGTTCCCACTCCCATGTCTCAGAAAGCAGTTTATGCTGGCCTAACTGCATCTACAATAGGCACTTATGTTGGTATTTCTGTAACAGCACATCAGAAACTGATGAGAAATAAATAAATAACAACAACAAAATCCTTATTCTTCTATATGGAACATCCACAACGAACATTGAGTGCATTCTGTCATTCCTTCTTTCGCTTCTCAGAAAGAATAAAACAAGCATCAGAAGGATGCAGGCAAGACTGAACATACAAAACTGCTTCCATACAAGGAGAGATTAACTAGGCCAAAGCTCATATGAAAAAGGTCTGAAAGGATTGAGAGAGGTCTCTAAATTGTGAAGAATAGTGAATGGGTATTTATTGTTCCTCATGGCACAAAAATTATAGGTAGTCAAACAGAATTATCAGATGGGAAGTTTTAAAAGCAAACAAAGGAAAGCACTTTTACACAAAACAGAATTAATTGTATAACTTGTTGCCACAGTAACTTGTGGATGCCAACTGCATCAAGCAGATTCAAAAGATGATTAGACAAATTAATGAAAGTTCTTTCTAAAGGACAGAAAAAAGATGTAAACACTCTAGGTGTCAAAGCTGTGCACTGACTGAAGATGGGGATTCATCTGTGCATGTTCTGCTTCTGGACTCTTCCAGGTCATTGTCTGTAAGACATTGGGTTAGATCACAGAAGGGTTTAGATGCCAGGATAGGCATAGAAACATAATTTGGCAGGACAGGCAAACATGGATGGGCCTTGTCAGTCTCACACGCTGCTCTCTTTTTGCAGCTAGGCTTACGGCACCATCATTTACTGTGGTTTTTCACCTGCTCTGTGAGTCCACAGGTTCAGTGCAAATAGGTCAGGCTAAACTACAACCCTCTGATTATTTTTGTTTAGCACAAATGGAGTTGGAGAGAGAAAGAGATTCTGGCACTAGATGATATCTGAGCACAACTAACTAAAAGAGACCTAAAGGGAACTCTGTTTGAGGAGCCCATCTACAGCCACAGCTTAGCTCTGCCCTTGTGTGTCATGTGTCTTGCTTTATGGCTTCCTACATCTTGGCAAAGGGATGCGAAGATACAAAGGTTTGCTTTATTGTCAAAAGTAGGTGCAGTTAATATCTAGTTGCCAAATTGCCTAGACAGCACCTCTGATTAGGTTTAGAGGACTGCCATTTTTATTTCAAGTATTTCAGGTGCCAAATTAGGAGCTACCTTACAGATCCAAGCCTACTACACTTCTTAACCTGGCAGAACTTGCCAGTATAAATGATTTAGGTTTATATTTTAAAGGCATCTAGGTGCGATTTCACATCCAAAATAATCATGCTCACATTCCTGATCTTTTATGCCTTTTGGTTAACATCATGAAGGAAAACATCACCCAGGTAAGCTGTGTGAAGCTGACTTCTACAATTAAACAACCCTCTCTTGCAAACATCTGAGAGCCCTCCAGTCTCCCTAGTTGTCATTAATGTGTTCATTCATGTGTAAAGTTGTTAACAGAAATATTCATAGAACTAGATACTAAACCAATGAAGGATAAATTAACAGATTAAAATGACTGTACAGAGCTGATCAGGTTATGTTGCAGCTTAACTTCTTTGTAGTGACCTAAGTTATTTCTTTATAGCCTATAAAGAAAAAACAAGCCCATGCAGAAAACCTTACAGCTGAGAAGCCTATCTGACTGATTGCTGGCTTTTTTTCCCCTTGTTGTGGGTTCACCTTGACTAACAGGTAAACTTCCACCCGGCTACTCACTTCCCCCCTACCCATCAGAAGGACAGTGGCAGAAAATAGGAAAAACAGAGAAAAGAAAGCTTGTGGGTTGCAATAAAGACAGGGAGATCACTTACCAATTATTGTCATGGTCAAAATAGACAGGAAAATGAACCTAATTTATTGCAAACTAAAACGGACTTGCTTAGTGAGAAACAAAAAAAGACAAACCTTAAAGCAGTATCTTTCCTCTCCCTTTCCCAGAGTCTCCAGGCTCCTGTACCCACCCCAAGTTACCCAGGGAGGCAGGGGTACAGTCAGTACCCAGCAGTTTCTCTCTGCTGCTATTTTCCCCCCATT
>NW_009601051.1:37549-43695 GCF_000690535.1 Cariama cristata
TTTCCCTTCTCTGACACGGGTTGTCCACAGGCCTGAGCTCCTTCAGGAATATCCATCTGCTGTGGTAGCTGCCAGGGGATCTCTGCTACAGGCTGGGGGCACCTCCTCACTCTCCTCCTTCTCTGGTGTTCGCATGGCTGTTTCTCACTCTTGTTGTTCCCTCCTCCTCTCTGTCCAGTGTGTTTTGCCATTTCTTAAACATGTTTTCACAGCGGAACCACCAGCCTTGCTGAACAGGCTCAGCTGTGCCCCGTGGTGTACGGCCATTGCAGAGCTGCATGGAACTGACTGTATCTGGCACGCAGCAGCCCCGGCCTCTGGCTGCCAGCACCTGGGCACAGGCACCCAATACATTTCTCAATCCTTATGTTCACTGAAATTGTGAGGAAATGCCATAGAAGTCCAAAGCAGAACACCACAAACTGCAAGTGCGTTAGGAAACGTTCTCTCAGGAGACGTGGTCGTAGCAGGCTGTGTTCATGCCGCTGGGACAGGCACTCCGTGGGCAGCGAAAAGTGCACGTCTCCTGCCATAAAACAAAACACAACTAAGGAATACCATCACACACACAAAAAAAGCATAGACTCTTGCTTCAGGGCAGATGTTTAAGGTGGAGATAAACCATCAGTACACAATAACCGAGGGTTTGACAATGTGGCCTAACCGTTTAAAATCACAGTTAGGCTCTCGCTGAGGTACTAAACAGGCTCCAGAAGAAGCTGTCACTCTAAGGATAAAGTTGTCCACTGCTTCTTCTGAAGGAACTGGTAATCTCGGAGAGAAAATACCACTAGAGGGACCACTGGTCTGATGTCTCTGAAGAAATCCAGAGTTTCTGTGCTCCCAAATGTCAGCAGAAGTCTTAAATATATGGAATTGTGGTGACTTTCTTGATATGGGTGTCACTGGTGAAGCTGTCTCCTGCACAGTTAGGCAGTCCCATCTCATATTCATCTACCAGTCCCTGTTTAACAGCTTGGTGATGGGGAGCATGGAGCATACTACAATTTTCTTAAGGGATATGTAAAATATAGAATAACTTTTCCTCTGTTTCTCAACAAGGATAGAAGAGGACATTGTGCACTATACTTTAGCAGAAAACTTATAGGTTAAATATGAAGAAAAGCTTTAACCAGCCTCAGAGGAACAGTTCAGGCAATGGAATAAAATGCCAGAAGAGCTTGTGTAAACAAGGAAATAATATTCAAGGCAGGATGTGACACCCAATTATTAGGGATGGAAAAAGTCTGTGAAATCAGTCTTACCACTATGCAGGGGGATGGGGTAGCTGGCCAGAGGCCTCCGTTACAGCCTTAATAAAAGTGTACAGGAGAAGACTGCATTAGCAGTTAAAGGAGACACCAAGGGTGCAAACACAGAGCCATGATATTAAAGGGTAGAGACAACACTATATTTACAATAAAATAAACATCATTTACACATGTGTTACCCATTTAAGTGAGAAGATGGGAAATGGAAGCAGGCACTGTCAGGCTACATTTAGAAGAGATGTGTTTGATGGAACATTTCAACATGCTTCGATTGAGACCCTTGCTACTTTCCTTTTGAAAATTGTAGAGTAAAATGTCCTGGTGAATTGTAAAGGTTTCATCCCCCTTGATGTATTTTTATTGAACACGACTTGTAGGCTTCAAATTTTAATATTCTGTCCCTAGACTGCTGTCACTCACCACATCAGATTTCTCAATTCACAGGGGTTAGGGTCTGGGGGAAAATGGCCCAGACATAATCATTAAGACACTTTGTTTATCATAGGTTTATATTGTCAAAATGTAGATTTATATTTTGTAATTTCCATGGGAAATAAAAAGATGGAATTTAAAAACAAAAAAATAAAAAAATAAACCCATGTTTTTTCTCTCTAACTGCCATGCTGTATCAAAAAACCAAAGCGTTTTCTGATTGTATTCCATCTATTTCCCAAGTGCTTCCTTCTGCTTCTTAGAAACTTTTTCATCAGGATTTCAGAATAATTTCATGCCTGCCTTTCCCCCCTAAGCCATCCAATGTGTAAACTTACAGATGGCAGCGTCCTTCTCAGACGTCATTTTCATTGCTACTAACTTCTGTGCCTCTGGAGGAGGCCAGCTTATGGTTCTGTTATGCCACTAATGAGTCTCCCATCTCTTCAGCAGTAAACAGTCTTTTTACTAGTCAATATTTGTGCTGCATTGTGCACACAACACCCTATGAATCTTGCCCCTGCTAGTGAGCACATTTTATGAATCTAAATAGTTTTTTTGTCGTCTTCCAGAGACTCAGGATTACTGGCCTTTTTTGTATATCCACAACGTCTTGTGTACTTAGCTCATAAATTTTCCATGAAAAATGCATGCTTGTGGCAGTGGGCAATCTAACTATCTATATTATTTATTCAGTCTCTCTGGAGCTAAAGCTAAATATATTGGCATTTGACTGGTTAGGCGTGCTTGGTCCCTGTGATTCTACCTAGAATAAAACACAGAGCTAGGTCATTTGGAAAGCATGATCTTTTCCAGGAAAAGCTCAAGTTCGATATCACTTAGTACACTCACTGGGCTTCACTGTGAAAAATGAATGAAATGGGTTAAAGGAAGCACTAATTAGCCATATTAATGCTCTATGAATGTGGGAGCATAGTACAGACACAATAAAGCACAAAAGGCTTTTAATTTGTATTTGTTGCTAAATAGGATAACCAGGTAAAACTAAATAGAATAATATCTTGGCAATGTCCTAAAGAAATAAACAAACAATTTTTCCCAAACATATAACCTGGAATATAAGTTATAATGAATAACAGGAAAGGCTTTTGAGCTAAATAAAATTCCCATAAGAGCCACTGCTGTCTATGACCATTCCTGAGGTGGAGTTTTCACAGAGCTGCCAGAATGGGTCTGTTGATCTGCACTGAGATGTCTGGTGGCACTGGAGCTATTCTAGATGTTTTATGATGTACCTTAAATGAGAATTGGACTTTGATCATCTGAGTCAGAACCCCTAGAAGAAACCATGAGTTCAGAATGTCTCAGATTAGAAGATTTGAAACTATTTCAGTCACAGTTGAAATGGAAGGAGTATATTGTATCCACTACCAGAATTCTTCTTGCAAAAAATCAAAAATCCTCCAGCAGTATCATTAACTGTTGGATGAGTTGCAGTTTTCCTGGGAAGGCCTTAATGATTGTGCCAGCCAGGAATTTTGACTAAGTGACTTCAGTCATTCCTCACAACCTCACTTCCCAATATGTGATACATCTACAGTTCTGCCAGATCTTGGGATATTTGAACTTGACACTTGTGCTGCTCTTGCTGACTATTCAGAAATGGGATATGCTGAAAACACTTTAACACAGAAAGCATCCAAAATCCTAGGGAAACAGGGTTTCCCCAGCTTCCCTTTCCTGCTTGCTGCATTCTTCGTCCTAGATATCTTGATAGGCAGCAAATACTCTAAGGACCCTCAGACTAGTAAGAAATGCTATAGGGCTGGAGGCCCTTTAATCAGTTGCAACTGCCATCCTGTCTGCATTATGTGGAAGAAAACTTTAAAATAGGAATTAAAACTCAACAAACTCACATTCAATTAATATTATTCATAATATTAATACTTGCTGTTGTGAGACTTATCAGGAGATAATTGATGTTGTCAGTGTTACGCACCCTCTGCATTACTGTTAGATTCTTCCGCTCCTCTCATGCTTAATTATAACTTGATAAAGCCAAAAGAAAGTTTATTTTCCCCTTCCCTGCCTTAACCATAGAATGTCAAACAAAAGGGAGCGGGCTGGGAGGAGGAGAGATGGATCTTCTAAAACATATAATCTGGTCAATTAATAAAGTGAATCTAACAGAGTTGCTCCCTGGGGCCTGACAAATGCACCTGTCGCCATCACCAGACAACTGATATAAAGTGCATGTCCAGATGCTTTCCCCCTCCATCACCATCTATATATGTATTTTAAGAAAAGGAATCTCTAATTTGAGCTAATGAGGGAGTGGGCTGACCTGTTTTTCATGTAAAACTCTGATTTGCTGCAAGATTCATGCTGCTCAGCCAGCAAAAGTTAGCACAGCAAACACAGGACTTTTTACAATGGAAGAAGGAATATACATGTACTTAAAGAACAGACATTCTCTCCCCCATCTGCTGGCTTTTTAACTACGATTTCGCACATCAGCCTTGAGCTGTCATTCCAGCAGAGTTAAGACTCACGTGATTGGAACATTGATAAGGAAGTGATGCAGGTACTCCTGTGTGTGCAAACTGGTGGCTGTACCCGGGTGATTAGAGAAGAGATGAAAATGGTCAATCCTCCTGCTGTCATTGACGTATTCATCCCTAGACGCAGCGGTTAACTTCATCTCCCTGAAGATCCCTTTAAACAGTCAACACAGGGATTGAGTGGTACACACAGGATGAAGAAAGCCTTCTGCCGTTTGGTTTTCACCTTATGTGACCTTCAGTGCAGCCATTTAACTCCTTGGGTGGCTCTGTTTTCCAGACTGTAAAAGGAGTAGAGCAATACCATAAAGAACTGACTCACCTGTGTCTTTGTATGACTGTCTCCCTGAGCAGGAATCAGAGCTGTAAGGAGAGGATTTTGCAAATGAGATGTTAGTATCTAGCTACCTATTTAATAAACAAGGTGTCTATGGAGATGAAAAATGCTTACTGTAAGTCTTAAATTTTGTCTTCTTGGGCCCTACAAAATAGCGTCCTCTCCAAAATTGTTACCATGGATTCAGATTTTGTGCATACAGCTGGCTAGGAATGTTTTGTTGTTGGTGTGATATTTGACTTGCTGTGCCAGTGCCCCGTAGTGGCTGTATTTTCAGTGAAGCCAACCACTCCTTTTCTTTCTTATTTTTCCTTTGGGTTTTGTAGTGCAGTAGGAGTTAGAGATCAATGACAAGCTCATCCAGTATTTTTTTTGCTTCTCTCTAGGGGCTGGTTTGCCCTTTGAAACAGCTGAGTACTTTTGCCTTTGGACTGAGCGAATGAGGAAGCTCCTCTTCTGTCTCTGTACTGGGTGAGCTTCATGGCTGTAGCTTGCACTCCAGAGATGCCTACAAAATGTCATATTTGGTGTTTGCCTTTTTGCCACATGGGATGGCAGCTTCAGAAGGAATTTCCTGTGTAGTCCGGTGGGGTTTATCCTTAAATATTTTCTGAAAGATGTCTTAGGTGGAGTACTTTACAGATTCATCACATTGCTCAGAGAGCAGGGCTTGCAATTTAACAGTGAATTTTAGAAGTGGGTTCAGTTCACTTTAAAATGAGTTAGCTTCTGACAATGGACATTTGGTATATCCTTGTTTATATGATCAAGTGGGTTAATCTGTAGGACAAAGTTTGGAGAAGTATTTCTCAGAACATTTGAGCTGTCTGCAAATAGGACTGTTCCATAACAAAGTTCCCTTATACAAGAAAATTAAAAATCAGAAAATATTCTAAAATTTATTAATTCTCCCAAACATTTGGTTCAGAATTAATGATTTCTGTAGAATTCTTTAAGAAAGATGAAAACAAAACTGGATGTATGAGGCCATCATTCTAGTCAACCATCCTCTACTGATTTTAATACAACTATTCTCATACGTAAATTAGACATACTTTCACAGACTTTACTGAATCAAATTCTGCAAAATACATAGATGCTTTTTTTTTTCCTTTTACATTTTCTATTAAAATTAGGTAACTATATAACATGCACAATGCCTGTTTAATGCAAGTAAACCCAGAAGTCCTAGTACTTTTACTGCTTTCAGGCAGCAGGATACATGTGGCCACATTAACATGAGAGCATAGGTTAAATATGATGAACAGACCCCAACTTTTTTTTCTATATCTGAAGCCAATGAAAGCAGAATAAGTCCCAGATATAATAAGCTTAACTTCAAGCAAAGGCAAATCTAATGTAAGGTTCCTGCTGCTCTTCTACTGCAAGCATGTCGTTACCTATTTCTACTCCCACTCTTTGTCCTGTCCCGCTCAGCAGTGGTGGGGGAGGTGATCTTTTACAATACTCTGTGTGGCTCGCGGGGGAAACCACAGGCTCTCCAGAGGCAGAAAAAGAATAATTAATTTTATTTTAAAATTTCGCTAAAATCGTAGTGGAAGGAACAAAAAGACTAGGCAAGTT
>NW_009601052.1:0-4506 GCF_000690535.1 Cariama cristata
GCTCCGCAAGCTGGTGCAAGTGCCTCGACACAGCTCGGAGGTGAGGAGTTTTGCTGCGCTGCTTTGCCTTGTGAAACAGATGAACAAATAAATCCAAACTCAGCCAAATCACTACAAATGATAAACACTGATGGCAGCAAACCACTTCCTGCTCCATCGCTAAAGTCAGCCCTGTGGGTCGGGCTGCACAGCCTCTTCGGGGCTTGGTCCACTGCCAAGTTCTGGTGAAGTTAATGAGGGCCTGTGTGCACAAGGATATCAGGAAAATAATCTGAATTAACTTTTAAATGGATTAGTCAAATTGCATTAAATACCTTTGTAGACACTTTTGTTTAGAATTAAGGTGGACTAACTTGATTTTGTTTCCCTCACTTTAATTCCAAGTAACACCATCTAAATGAAAGCTTTAACCAATTTAACCAAACCGCTTGAAACTTGCACCTTAATTAGTCAGGCAAATCCCCCTGTGCACTCAGAGCAGAGTCTGGGGGACCCCTCAGTTGCCTGGGTGGGTTGGGATCCCCCCCCTGCCACAGGGCTGGGGCACTTGGCAGTGTTGGTCCCATCTCATCCCGGGAAACCTCCCGAGAAGGAACTGCTCTGACCAAGCCTCTGAGCCCTGACCGCTGCCGCAGGGCGGGGGTCTCAGCTCCCCCAAGCAGCAGACGCTCGGGCAGCTCTCGCCTCATCCCTGGAGCGACTCGTGGCTCCTGCGGGTACCCAGGTCTGCTTGGACGGTTTGCACCTGAGCTGTCCCACCCGCACAGCCCGGTGTTTGCAAGAAGAGCAGGGACGGAAGGTTCAAGAAAACGGGCCAACAGCCCCCTTGTTTGGAAGCTCTCCTGGTGCAGACCGGCGGCATCTCCGGTGGCAGAGGAGGAGATTCTGGCTGCCGCCCGCAGCTGCCGGCACGGCTCTCCTGAGCCTCTCTGCCCGCTTTAATTTGCCTCCACGCACACGTTTCTGCTGCTGCCCTCCTGCCAGCTCCCTGCTTGGCCAGCCTAACCTCTGCCACGCTGCGGGGACGCCGCCTTGCAGAGCCTACTCCTGTGCAGGATTACTGGCTTAAGCTACAGCAGAGCCACCGCCGGAGAAAAACATTCAATTAACGGTGAATAAATCCTGCTTGATCTTTGCACTCCAGCCACTCTGTTTACATCTTTCTTCCTCCTCGTTTCCACCTTTGGCACATCCGCGAGGCATGGCTTTGCTTCAGCTGGAGCCGGTAGAGACGGCGACTACTGGTGCTTCCCGGGGAGCCCCCGCCAGCCCCCAGCCCCTTGCTGGCAGCGCGGTGGGCGCTGAGCCTGCCGGGCTCCATGTCGAGAGAGCGTCTGGCTTTCGGGAGCCCAACTCAGGGATTTAATTGCTTTCTGCATTTGTGTGGGGGAAACAGAGGCAAAGGGAGCAGGAGAAATCCCATCACGGCCGCCAAGGCACGTGGGGTAATTGGGGTAATGGTTGGTGTTGGCAAACTTCAGTTAATCCGTTTGCAGCCAATCCCCCTGGCACCGCAGCTTTGCTCAAGAAGTCTGCGTCCTTACCGGTGGTGTCTGGGGCAAGGGATGGAGAAGGGCTGTGGAATTCCTCCTTGGGAAAAGGCAAAACACTGAGAACACGAGGCTTGCTCTGTTCAGAGTCTGTCCTCAGCCACTTCCTCTGTCTGCCCACGGTACAGTTCATCCTGGGGGCAGAGAGGACAGGAAAAGTGTGGAAAAAGAGAGTTCTGCATTCCTTTGGAGCATGGTCAGCTTCGGGAAGCAGCTCGGCCAAGCCACCCTCGCACCCGTCATCCCACCCGGCCCCGGTCCTCCTCCCACGGCACGGGCTGTGCCCCGCGGCCACCCCGTCACACCGGGACGCCAGCGAATGGGGCAGCGCCGCGGAAGGAAGGGGGTCCTGGGGGATGATGGTGTTGGCTGGGAAGCGATGTCAGCTGGCATGAGTGTCAAGGACAGAGGAAGATAATTCCTGCCCAGCTTCACTCGCTGCGCAGAACGGTAAGGACAGCCACGCAGCTCTCCCCTGTTTTGGAAGGATTACAATGCAGTTAAAGTATTTTTAGTAAGACCTTAATTAAATAATCAAAATATTTCAGGCTGATGTTCATCAGCAAGTAAATTCAGAATACAGGACAAGAAAAGCAGCTGTGCATTATTTTTCCAAGTAATTATGTTTGAATCTCTGTGGTACAGAGAGTGGGAAAAAAAGTAAATTATACAGAAAATGCATTCAAGAAGATTTTAATGTTATTACAAACCTTCATTATAATGTATGATCAAGCATGTAAGTGAAAATCTTAGGACCCATGGGTAACATATCGATTCTCGTGGACATTAAAATTTCTATTTGATGCTTAAGCAAAATCTAATCTGACTTCTGATTTTGCAAAATATTTTAGGGTAATTAGACATGTTTGTGCTTTATTGATTCTCAAAATGAACGTAAGCATGTGGGGAATTGCTAACTCTCTGGATTAAAGAAAACGAGACTCTTTGCTTTGCGAAAGTTCCCACAATTAAATCACCTTCTGCTAATATGGCCCTCATTATTCCGGATGGAAATGAATGCAGGAAAAGCTAAGGGAGTTTGAAATAATAATGATCATAAAAGTGTAGCTTTAGGGTTTAAAGGAAAGTTTAGTTTCTCGTACTTTTGCTGATGGTTCCCACAGGCCTTTGGATAAATCTCTCATCTGGAGGATAAAACCCCAGAGCGCGGGGGGAGGCAGGGCAGCCCCCTCGCCATCGTCCCCCTTCCCTCTGCTTTGCCCCTGCCTCTACTTGGGGCAAACTTTGCAGCGTCGGGTAGCACCCCCAGACACGCTCTTTACTGACACTGCACGTCCCCTTTGCTGCTTAATTCAACAACAGTTTTTATGAGAAGCAAGAGGACAAAAGGACGCTGGGTTTGTAGGCAGAGAGGGGGTTTGAGAGCACCGTGCCAGCGCAGCTCAGACAACCATCGGCGCGTTGCCTCTGAGCAAACAGCAGCCGAGCGCAGACCTGCTCCGAAGTGAAAGGACCGAACTGAAGGGACCCCGCCAGAAATCGGCTTCTGAGGAGTCAAGCTCAGAGCCAACGCTGAGGGCAGGATTGGCACCGACAGCCCCGTGCACCGAGCCCGGCTGCCGTCCTAATCCAGATGGTCCCTGTGCTGTGCTGGCCGAGGGAGGAGACACCCAGCACCTTCCCTGCATTTCTTAGCGAGAGACCAGTCACACCAATCCATCCTTGAGCTACAGGGACATTTACTGCTCTGTTAATTTTTGCTGCTTTTTCCCCAAGCATTTTGGAAGACTGAAGCTCATGCAGAAAACTCTGACACCTCTGCAGAGCTGCCTCTCCCGAGGGAGGAGCAGAGACCTGCCTCGCTGCATCGCCCGGCTCCAGAGCCCACAGCCCCACCGGAGCCCACAGCCCCACCGGAGCCCGCAGCCCCACCAGAGCCCACAGCCCAGCATCTCTGCTGCACCAAACATCACCGGCTTTCTCCTTCACTGCTCCCACGCTGTACTGAAGGAAGCAAAGGGTTAGCAGGTCTGGGTCCTTAGTCACATTTAGGTTGTCTACGCCACTGCTCACACCAGATGTCCAGGGCTTGTGTGAAAGAAAATGCGTTATTACTGGTTCTGTACACAATAACACCTCAGACCTGGTTTATCCTAGTCCTGTAGCTGGATAAAGCAGGTGATGAGGAGCCTGGCTGAGCTGGGCTGAGGGATGCTGAATCCAGGGTCAGCCCTGGAGTCAATGGACGTTTCATTAAGGCTGGGAGAGGCTCATCTCCAGTTCGCTTATTAATATGATTACAAATAATCTTTCATCTCAGAGACAGAGGACTGGTTCTTACCCTGGCCGTGAGTCACAGCGCTGCATAGAGGCGATTTGTGTTTTCTCCTCTTTAGCAAGCACGCAAGACTCCTCTAGATATATATTTTAGCCAGTGCTGTGAACTCCAGATGAAACCTTTTGGACAGAAGATCAATAGGAGGACATGTGTATTCCCACCCTGAGCTACAGCAGCACAGACAGCGGCACAGAGTGTGCCTCCATCTGCTTCCACCCTGCATTTATCCACAAGTTCTTGCATCCCGCAGTGCTTCATCAGGTTTACATCCAGCATAAACTGAACTCAGAAAGTCATAGATTTTAAAGCCAGAAAGTGCCATTGCAGTCATCTAGTCTGGGCTCCCGCAAGAGTCAGGCGCAGGACTGCCTGGAATATAGTGTCCTGCTTTAACTGGCTGCCTCTGAAGGGTAAGTCTCGCCAGGGTCCAGGCTCCCTGATCCCAGGAAGTGTAGCGGCGTTGAACGTGGTGCTTAACACCCCCATGTACCAAGGGCCGTGCAGGGTGCTGGCACGTGGCTCTGCTGCGGGGTGCAGGGGGGGTCACACGCTGCAGAAACACCCGCAGCCACCATGAGCATCCTCATGCAGCAGCAGCATCTCATCGCTCTCCGCTGACCCCAGGGATGTGGCAGCCAACCCCCGGGGGCGGAGGGG
>NW_009601052.1:4537-10120 GCF_000690535.1 Cariama cristata
GGGCTGGAGGCCACAGATCCAGCCCAGCCGCACCGAGGACAAAGCCTCGACCCGGGAGCACAGAGGACAAAGTGCCCCTGGGAGCGAGACCCATATCCACTTTGCAGGGTACATGCTCTGAGTGCCGGCTGTCTGCGAGGGTGTGAAGTCTGCTCAAAATGCACAAAAGGACAGGAGTTCAACCGGTCTGAACAGATGGCTGAGTAACATTTGCTGCCGGAGCCTGCCGGTCCCCAGCAGGGCCTTTCTGTTATCATTTACTGCAACTGCTATTTTTCATGGCGATGCAGAGACATGCACACACGCGTGTGTGCACACAGCACTGAGCTACACGCGACTGCAAGGGGCGGCTGTGCCCCCCTGTCCCCCGCCCCTCACTGGCACTGCACGTTAAATGAAGTCATAAATAAGCAATAAGCAAAGATAAGTGTCTGATTTATTGGGGAGCTCAAAGGAAAAGACAAGCAAAAGCAAGGTCACATCCACGGTTAAGCACATCCCTGACACAGCTCTCTCCTCTCTGCTCCTCCCCATCTGATCCTGCCAGGTCTGGGAAGCACCAAAACTGAATTTCTTATACGCTTCTCGCCTCGGCTGCCTTTGCAATATTCAAACCAGCCCATTCGCTCCAAATCCAGGCAGTTTTTCTTAATGCAATGCCAGCATACCGCGCCACAGCAGGATGATGGCTGTGCGGCTCCCGGGCTCTCCCGTAGCGTGGCAACAAGTGCTAAGCAACACGGAGTTTGCAATCAGGACTTCGGTCTGGCTTTTATCTGGTGAGGGACCACTTATTTGAGAGCTAACGTCTATACAAGGCATTGCCCCTCTGCGGGGCTGACAGCGGCATTACTGATCTGAATTTGCTTGAAGTGGATGCTCATTTAAAATATATATATACATCCTCACCCTGACAGGCGACGTGTCAATAAGGGAAGCCCACTTTAACCCACGTTGCTCTGACCGGGGTGCTTTGCCAGGATTAGAGCTTGTGATTTTCGCCTAATGGCTTCTCAAGGGAAGAGGGTGCTTTGGCAAAACGGGGGTTTCACGTGCAGTGAAATTTCTCTCCCTGCAGGTCCCAACTCTCCCCGTGGGGTGGGCTCGGGGCTGCTCTGTCTGCCCCAGGGCTGTGGCCTTGCCTGCGGGCTGCCAGCACCGGTGCCCTGCTCCCATCCCAGGGCCGTGATGGATGCCCGTTCCCCAGGGACTGGGCAGTGCCCACGCAGCCCCCCCGGCCAAGGCATCCCTCCTGCTCCCGGGGCTGCGCATCCCGGGATGCTCGGCCCTGCCAGGGCCGTCCGGGGCCGCAGGGCCCCTCCGCAGCTCTCCTGCACGGCGCAGCCACATCCATACGGGGCCCGGAGCTGCACTGAACGTCAGGATATCACCGCAGAGCGAGAAAGAAGAACGAGTTCCATCTGGCAGGAAGGCAGCTGCCTTGCCTCCTGGCCAGGAATGCAGGCTGGGCCCGAAAACTTGCATTGGGAAAAGCAGTGCCTGAAAGATATCTGGGAAGACAGACTGCTATCTCCCGTGTTTTTGCTCTCTGTCATCACCCGCAGCATTAAATAAAGCCGGGTGGCCAGAGATAGCGGGGTAAAAGCGATGCTTCCGCATGACATACTGAATTTTCTGTCACTTGGTACTAAATAAACCACGGCAGATTTAAAAGCAGTGCGATTGCTGAAAAAATAACCTTAATAAAGTGGGTATAAATAACTGTATAGCAGTATGTCTGTGTGTTGGAATTGTTTATGCAGGTAAAATTTAATAGCAGAGGTGTGACCACATTTATAACAGAGTAATCAGTACGTAATTTCACAAACCCAGTGTGTTTGCTCACAGGAGACAACCTTAATGCCTTTTAGGAAGAGTCATTAGATTTAAGTAATAGCCAGCACCCAAGTACTCGATCAGGCTGCTGTAGAACAAATCAACTTTTATTGCCAGGCAAAAAGTAGAAAACCCAATTCCTCGGAAGCTAATAAAAATTTTATAATTTTTTTGAGTCAAATAAGCACAGGTCTTATTACTTTGTAGATGTCTTCATAAAAACTGGAGCAAACCTAATCTAGACAAAAACAACAGCTGCGAGGCACAATGTATTTGACCAAGATGGATGCCTCCGAGGTATGATATTCATTAGCTCACTAATTCCAAACGGTAAACAACGTTTAATTAATTTTGATTTCAAGCTACAATGGTCTGTTGGTCATACATAGGTGTGTGCCTGGGATGCACATTAATAATTGAACATACAGCTGCTGCAGGAGCAAGTGTTTTCTGAGTGATTTTGCAAGTTCTGTTGACATTTCTGCTGGGAGAAGTTTCAGGGACAGAAGAGAGGGAGCATTAATCTCCTAATTTTGCTCTTTTGCAAGAGCATTGATGGGTCTGAACGGCTAGCAGTGCAGCTTCAATGAGGATTTTCCCGGATTAATGACTGTAGGGTATGCTTGGATGTATGTCAGTAGAAACTAAGTGCCTAATTTGCTAATTTTGTGTCTAATTTGTGCATTCAGTGAAGGGGGCTACATTTGCAATGTTAGATATTTGCATAAGCTGTACCAGTGTCGTCCACAATAACTTCTATTGTTAGTCTTTAAAACAGAGTTTAGAGGAAGCAGCTATCAATGCGTCATTGCGAAACATCTTGACCTAAAGCCCTGCTAAAGACCCAGCTTTAGAGAACGAACAGTTACTCAGCCAGCAAATTTACATATGCAAACACTCTCTTCTGTAGCCAATTACACATCTGCACGTTCAGCTTCCCGGTTTTATATCCAGCTGCATGCACAAATTAGGCTGCTGCTGCATGCGCAGCTTGTTTAAAAACTTAATCCTTTCTTAGTTTTGCGTTGACTCCTTGGTAAAACCTCACTTTTCAGTGAGCAGCCAGTCCCAGCTCTGCAAACCTGCCCGCAGCAGCCAGGTCTGATTTTTCTACATTGGTGTTACTGTTTTCTGCATGGTGGCTGCCGTTCATTTGTACTGGCCTAAGGGAAAAGGGAATCGGAGCTGTGGCCCATGAAGATGTTGCACGTTATCTCCTTTTTAGTCTGAGCTCAGCTGACAGCGCAGGGTCACCCCTCTGCTCCCTGCCTGTCTCACAGCAAGCGCTACAGTACATTCCTGGAGCCTCAGCAACCCCCTTTAAGGGAAAGAAAATAACTGTTTAAATAGGATGCCTCACCTCCAGCAAGGAGTCACTGAAAACCTTCTGCTAAAACAACATTGTGAATTGCTCCCTCTCCTTCGTTTCCAAAGGATCCCAAAGCGTTTCTTGTACAACCAAGTAGAAAATTACCTTCATCCTCAAGTAAGACGGTTATTTCCATACTCTGCCTGTGAGTGCCATGCACGATAGCTCCAAAGACAGATAGACCCATGACAGATGGATGCCTGATAGACGCAAAGATATTTCTTTGCATTTAATTGAGCCACACTGACTTCCATCAGGTTTTCCTTTCTCAGGGAAAAAAACCAAGTGGGCATAGCCCGAGATGATGCAATGTGCAAACCGCGATTGCCGCACCAACAGTCCGTGTTGTCTTTCCAGAGCCATCTCCCTCTCTCAGCTGCTCAGGCTCTGCTCTCTCCTGGGCAGAGCCTGTGGTTTTGCTACGTGTGACGATGGTCGCCGGCGTGATGGGGCCCTGCCAGGCTGCTGCACCCCAGACAACCACTGTTAATAGTAAATCTTTTATTGATGGATTTGAGGGAGTCTCCCGATGGGAAGCATTTACTCAAGGGGCATCTAAACAAAGTCCAAAACCTGAAAAATCAGATTTGTGTTGCTGACATTAGTGACCTGAGAGAACAAAACACTCCTGCAGACAAAAATCAGATGCAAAATGAAGATATACAGAAACACCAACAAAACAGAAGGCACTGCGGAGCGCCTTCGTGGTAATGCATGCCTTTGGCTTTCCAGGTGTCTCAAGGAGGGCTGCTTCCCTCCCAGAGTCATCCGTCATGTCTCTGCCGGTGAAAACAAACCAAGTATCAGCAGCAAGAACACCCTTCAAGGACAAGTGCTTATGCGGAAACGCATGCCATAATTACCATGATAAATGCCATGCTAGGTAAGCGAGGAGCAGCAGCGCATTCCACGGTACGAGGTGCGAGCTGCCCAAGCACCACACCAAACAGCATCTCTCGTCCCGTGCCCCCCACCACGCTGGGCCACACGCAGCTCGCCTTGGCCCTGCATCCCCCATCCTCACCGCTGCCGCTCCCATTTCGGCGAGCTCCTTCTCGCCGGGCTGAGCCCCGGCCTCCCACCGGAGAGCATCGCCGTGCCGTGCCTCTCCCTCCCACCGCTCCGCTGTGCTCCCCCAGCTGCACCGGTTACTGGCTACTCACGTCTCATTTAAAAACTGGAGTTCATTGAACTGACAGAAAGACAAGGGGCAGGGAGGAGCACGGGAAAGGCGTGCGCTCATCGGGGTGCTGCGGGCTGCCATTAAAAAACCCGATGGCAATCACCTTTAAAACCATCTTGCCGTGCTCACAGAGAACTGAGCATTGCTCCTTATTTCTGGCAGAAACCCCTTCTGTGACGAGGCAGGAGAAGGATTCTCCATTTTGGGGGAAAACTTCAAACGCCCCAGCCAGGACCAAAGGGACGAGGATGCCCATGTCTGACGTGATCTCCCTTGTTGTCTCTCCACGATGTTACCTGTGCTGTGCTTCCACTTGAGAAAGCTCAGCTTGCGCCAACGAGCCTCCAGGGAACTGGAAAGCTTAGCGCAGAGCTCTCCCGAGAGAAGTTACAGGGTGAAAGAAAATCCGTCACCCAGCTGCCACTCGGATGAGCTGTGGAAATGCCCGACCCTCCAGCGGGAAGGGGAGCAGAAGCAGGGCACGGTGTCTCTGCAGAACATCTGGCCCAGCTGCCAGCAGTGCTGGAGGCTGCGGGCCGCGGTTCAGGGAGGGGAAGGATGGCTGCGAGGCACAGCTGAGCTCTCCCAGGGTTTCAGTTCCCCAAGGATAATTCCTAGAAATAACCTTACAACTCACATCTGACTGATGTCTTTTCTCCAGCTGTGTAAAGGTCTCTGCTACGCACGTTTCTGCATTGCGGGTTTGGAGTGGACGCTGCTCAGCAATTGGAGCAGCTGGGCCCAGCGGCAGTCCCTCCTCTTGCACGGAGATGCAGAACTTCCCTGGGCTCCCCAAAATAGCTCCAAACACAGCATGAGGGAGATTTTAATTGTTGCGTCGATGGACACGAGTGTCTCCTCTGCATGGATGCCCTCATGCTCGTAAGCAGCTGTTCTCAGGAGATGCTTGGAAAGCCACCGTGAACCCCGACTCTCGGCTCTTTCCTCTCCAGTGCCATCTCCGGACAGGCACGGGCATTAACAGAGATAGTTGTAAAAGAACCTGCCAAATAATGATGTTCTGTTTCTAAGGGTTCTCATTTCTCAGTCTTTGCAATTTAAAAAAAAAAAATAAATTTAATTTATCATTAAGTTTTTGTTCTGTAAATCTCAGAAATCTCTGAGAACCTGGACAACCTGCCCAGGCGTCCCCGGTGAGCCCGGTGCTGGCTGGCAGAGCAGCCCCCTGGGGCGG
>NW_009601052.1:10203-22305 GCF_000690535.1 Cariama cristata
GCAGCGCCAGCGGGACCGCTGCACCCCAAAGCACTGGCCACCCCCTAACAAGCAGCGGAGGCAGATCTATACCGACTCCTCTATTTCTCCTCTATTTGCATCAGAGCAATATTATTAGCGATAATTCAATTTCAAACAGTGACCAAGTGAACTCTGGTCTGCAAAGGCTGAGTCTGCACCAGTCGGGTGCCAGAAGCAGTTCTGGTTCATAACTGTCGCTACATCCCGCTCTCAAAGGCTGGCAGCACAAGGTGCCTCCTCCGGCTGCTGGACCTCTCCGGGCTGGAGCTTGGCACAGCCGAGCAGGGGGGCTCATCGGGGCTGCTCCCGCCATCTCCCTCATGTTTGGAAGTGTCAGCATCGCTCATTGCTACTGACACGAGAACTGCTTTTCTAACATGAATCACTGGTCACGGACAGAAAAAATGATGCAGAGACAGTCTGATTTATTACTAGTATAAAGAAACACTGCGCCAGGATTACAGCAAGGAGTTTCATTTCAATGTGCATGGTGGAAAGAAGAATAATTTTGTTGTTTTTTTTTTTTTTCTCTGAAGATCTAAACTTGTAACTGAAACTTTCCACCCTGAGGCGGATTTCGCAGTGGAGGTATTAGGCTTGCAAACCACAATTCCTCTGCCCCACTACAACATGAATGGAAAATAACCCAGCGTGCAGCCTCAGAGCCCAGCACCAGTCACAGCACCAACGGGACGGGGCTGCTGGAGCCCCTCCACCCGTTCATGCAAGCTGCCCAGCAGTTAACAGAGTCAGTGATTTTCAGTTACTACCGATCAACACCTCACTGTGTAATAGATGCCGGCATCCTACTCCTGCCAACATAGACAAATCGCGTCCCATAGCCCAGTTCCACGTTAAACAGACCCAGCTCTGCAGCACAGAGCTGCTCGAGTGAAAATGGAGGAAAGGAACCGGCTTTGTACCAAACTTTCGAGGATGGATCATTAAAACATCACAGCACATAATTTGCGTAAGTGTTTCAGAGTTAATTGCACGACTAGCGCATTTATCACATCTAGGCACAGCACAACCCCGTTATTGCCCTTCAGCGGCGTGCAGGTGGGGTGGGACACGCCGCGCGCCCATCGCCAACGCACATGGAGGGATTTGGCTCCAAGCGGCCATGGAAGCGTTTACTGTCGCCTCTGAGTGACACTAGGACACGCGCTTGTTTTGTACTCGTGAACGGGAAATGTATTTAATTCAGGCTCAAGGCGAAGTCATGGCTCACAGCCCTTTAGTGTGCTGCAGAATTTGAAACCAGCTTGCAAAACTGTTCCCAAAATAACCTTGCGAGCGTCTTTTATCCAGACAGCTGTATAAAATATTTTTGTTCAAAGACAGAGGTGCAAAGAATTTAAATGTCAACACTTTCCTTAGAGAGAGGGGACAGGTTCTGGGGACTATTACCAATAAGACTCGGTAGTGGACCCCAGGAGGGCTGCAGCTGTAGGGTGGCCAAGACCGAGTGCAGCCGTGCTCAGGCTCGTCCTCCTCTTGGTAAGACGTGCCCATCTCTGAGGCAGGGTTATGGCACCGCCATGAGAAAAACTATCAGAACATATAAAAAAACCCCAACAGCTTTTCTATGGGATTCCTTTAACCATGGCTGCATAAAGCCGTTCTGTTGCCTGCACCCAAGGGCTAAGGGGAGGCTCTTGTTCAGAGAGCCTCTGCCGCAGGGTTCAGCCGTTCCCACCGAATCCTCCCCCGGGGCTGGGGAAGGCGCCTGCACCAACGGCGTCGCAGCCAGGGCTGAGGCGATTTGCCTCTTGCGTGGTTCACCAGAGTCTGCCGCACGGCTGTGCATGGGGAAACTTTGCTGACAAATAACCAGAGCTGAAAATATGCTTTAACAAAGCACAACGAGAATTAGCTATATTCACTTTTCCCCCTGCTCACATCATAGACAATATATGCACTGAAAGAATGATGATGTTTTGAGTATTCATGGCTAAATAAATAGGATGGAAACTTTGCATACCTCATGCAAAAGAATTTGCTAGATACAAGATTTCAAGTTTCATTTAAAAATAATCAAGTCACTGGAATGAAGCCTATACCCCAAAACTGTAGCTTTGCATTTCCAAGTGCCGTGGCCATACTGCAATAATGAATATATCTGTCTTCTTCAGACTGTCATCCTATTAGTTGCTGTGTCTAACAATCTGCTCTCAGCTAACATCTATCATAACACACAAATAGAAGAACTGAAATGCATTGAAAAGAAAATGGATTCCCTTGCATGCCCCTCTTTGTCTGGTTTCTTCATTTGCCTATTAATAGCCCACCGTGCAATTAATTATGTACAGTTTCGGGTACAATCCTTGTACCCCTGTGGAAGAGAGTTGATGAAGTTCTGCAGATGTTTCCAGCCTGGAGGTAATATTTCTCCTCCTGAGCCACGCTGCGGGTTTCTGCTGGGACCTGGGTCGCACACGGCAGCTTGGAGAACACAACGGCACCAAGGAACATGCAGGACAAAATCCGTTTGCTTAAAATATTCAGGACAGTCCTGGTGAATAATGGATACATCCATAGAAACAGGGCTCAACCACACACGAAACACTGCTTAGATTAATCAGGTAATTTAACGGTGAGGAGAAATTTGACATCTCATGTCTCACTGGCGCTACTTCCACAGCTTTCCTCCAAGCAGGCTAGCTTATTCTCATCACTGCAGGCTGGAGTTTCTTAATGCAAGGCTTTTAATTATCCTTGGATCAATACTTCTCATCAGCCCCAAGAACAACCTTCCCCTCCCGGTGCGAGCCCTGGAGTTACAGGTACAGACTCTCGGCGCGTTAAACGGACCCTCCGTCACCCAGAGGAAAGGCAGGGAGGGAGTCGCTGTCCCATGCTTTGGGAGAGGAGCCACCGGCCAGGCTGGGGGTGCCATGACCCCCCCTCATGTGCAGACCCCCCAGCCCACAGCATCCCGCTGCCCTAGTGAGACGTGTCTCCCGGAGGTGGCTGCCTCCTCCAGCCTGGATGCAGAGGGTGAAAAAGAACTCCAAAGAGCAGCTCCTGCTGTAGTCCAACTGAAACAGAGGGACTGCTAACCACATTGTTATTTTTCATGTTGAGAGGGACTTTAATTATTTACAAAGCTCCCAACTAGATGCTCAGCGTGCCTGGCACGTGCTTCTTCTCTCTCTCTTGCTCTCCCTTCCACCTCTCACCTTGAAAACAGACGCATCCTCCCACATGGATGTGGGCACTGCCGTATCATTTCCCCATGCCCAGAGCACACCAGAGCCTGATCCTGTGTGCCCAGCGCTGGCTGGTCCCTGTCCTCTCCCCTCCACAGCAGCACTGCTCCGTGCCCCGCTGAGCCACAGCATCCCCAGCCTGGTGCCTGGTCAAGCGGCCACCCCAGCCCAGCCGGCCAAGGAGCCAGCAGGGCTCATAACTTTGGCCTTGGGCACCCACCTCCTTTGCTCCCTCTTTTTTTTTTGGAGCCTTTCACCCCAGGGTGCTTGCTGCTTCTCTAACATCAACAACATTAACAGGCTCTGACATCTCATAAATTTCCCTTGGTAAAACAAAGAGAAACAAATAGGAAAACAAATTCCAGCAGTACAGGGGGTTTGGCGCTTTGAATTTTTCCTTCCTTTTCCATATATTGGATTTTGTTGTGAGCTGCCCCTTTTATCCTGCTGCTGTCTCACTGCTGCAGCCAAACTGCCCTGGACAGTGTGGTACGAGCTAGAACATACCCATTTTGGCTTTGGGTAGAAAATGCTGAGAAAAAATCAGATCTGATAAAAAAAGTTAGATCCAATCCAAGCCCAACCATAAAACTGTTATGAGTTCAGAAATAATGGGGTTAATCTCCTTTCTTTTAATTTTCACCTTATTCCAGAGATGAGCAAGAGAAGCTGGATGAAAAGCAGAAAGTTTATATCTGTTCTCCTGCCATTTTCTGCCGCAGCAAAAGGCTCCGCAGAGCCAGGAGAGGTCTCCAGCCCCGCGCGCCGATGTGCTGGGGGCAGACTGGGAAGGGAACCGGCTATCGGTGGAGACGTCGCAGCGGAACAAGCATCAGCCACGGGGCTCGCTCCAGCCTGCGTGCCTCGGTTTCCCCTTTTAAAAAGGGTGTGTAGTCATAACTTGTAAGAATAATAAACATCTTTCGTAACGCTTAGTTTAGAACATAGGAAGATAAAAATCTGAATTGATCATCACTGTCCCAAAGACATTGTTAGAATGGTCTCTGCTGTGGCAGCCCTGGGCCCTCTCGACACTTTCCTCCTCGCTCTCTGTAATGCTTTGCCAGTGCTCAAAATATAAATTGGCTTGCTTTAGGAAATGAGAAATCTCTTGCCTCTGAGCCCAGCTTCTGCTCATAGGGTGGGGACGCAGCTACTGTAGATACACAGGATTTTCCCTTTCAATCAAGTTTGCAAGTGCAGCTCCTCCAAGGTGCTATTAGAAATCGCAGTAGGATGAAGCGGTTACAAGCCATTCTCTCTTTTCCATGCAATTGATTTTCTTTAAACATATATCTTGGAACATCTCAGAGACACTTAAGCAGGGCTCTCCTGTAAAGCTCATTTTGTTATCAGGAGCTGGACGTGGCACTGCAGCAAGACAAGCACAAGCTCCATCCTCCCTGGGCTCACGGGCAGCGTCTGGGATTGGAGATTCCCGGGGACTCAGCTAAGGGGCTCGGCTTCTTCTGAGCACAATTTTTTTTAAAGCATCATTTACCTTTATGCAAAGGGAGTCTCAGCTGGTGCTAAACCAGTAACCTGTGACTTCCAGCAAGGGCACAAACCACAACGTTAATGAAGAGGGCCAAAATGGACTTATATCAGACCTTGTCCCTACCTGAACACAGATCCTCAGGTTGGTTGTTTTTTCCGATTACTGCCCCATCAATATCATAACATATAAACTATCATTAGAATAATGCTACTGGGAGGGAATGTGAGGTGGAAGAGAGAAACCGATTTTCCAAGGATAAAATTATTTAATAGCAATACTGGACATGTAAAATGGCAATTTGGACTCCAGCATCCACTGCTTCAAACAAGGCAGAATATTTTCCTTGGGGATCTGGTTCTTGCTTGAAGCACTGAAGCTCCCGGCTGTGTCTTCTATATTACTGTGGCATCATAAATATCAGGAGTTATGGTGCCTTGCAGCAAGCACACTGTACATTGCTGAGCTGGTTTGAATTTAATATGAATTTAATATTAGCATCCAATAGTGCTACAGCAACTGTCAGGAGGCAGCTCCATATCTATCCTGTTTTGCTTTCTGCCTTTTCCTCTTACTCGTCCTCGCCACGTACAGAGAAACAACAACTATAAGAACCATTCCAGGGCATGGCCCCCCCAGGGGCCAGAAGAGCCCCGATGTCCTCGCTGGTGGGGTAAGGGTTTGCCATGGGGTGTAAAGTGGTGGCAGTGGGGCTTGAAGGGGAATTTTCTTCCATCTCTATCCAGGCTCTGAAGTGGTGGTGGAAAGTTCATCCCTTCTGTTGCACAGGCTGGTCGGGGGACTCGCCCGGTGTGTCGGATGGGTCAGAGACGGATGCTGCCGGGATGCCGCCTGTCTTTCCAGAGGGACGGGGCTGGGTCACCAACTTCCACCAGATGTGGGGAAGCAGATGAGCATTCAGCCCCTTTGAGCCCAGACAGACCGTCGCCGGGCTTCTGGGTGCAGGAGCAGAGCAAGAAGAGTTTTCCAGTGAAACCTTCTTGCAGTAGCACCCAGGTGTCAGAAGGACACTTTGCAAAGGAGGACAACAAGTTGTCTTGCTTTCAGAGAACATTTGGAAATTGTTTTACTGTCACACTCCGGTGTTTTTAAATGGAAACATTTCTTTGGTATTTAAATACATTTTAGTTATTTAGTACTAAACGTTTAAAATGTTCTGAAGTATGAAGTTATAAACAAGATCATTTCAAATTATGGCTATTTGAAAAATATTGGAGATTTCAGGTCCTCAGTTTGATCTTCATTGGGAAGGGTTGTCAGCATCTTAACAGCTCCCTGGAGCAATCCTGGCCCCCAACACGTCCCCAGCAGAGCCTGCCACAACAGCTGAATTAGAACAACATCCTGGAGGAGCCGGGCTGTGCACTCGGAAGACGACAACATTTTTCTGAACTTCAAAACCCCCTGTGTATCTATTGCTCTCACGGCAATTCCACTTTGCATTCGCAAACCCATATGCACTGGCGCCCATTTTTTATTCATCCATCCTTGTACTCTGCTTTTACAGACCTTCAGTCTGGGGCTTGCTCAGGGCTCTACTGACGTTGCTTGATTTGCCAGCACTCTACTGTGTGCAAGAGAAAAAATGATCAATGCTGATCACTCCCCCATTTACTGGCACGCTGGTGCTGCTTTGGTGCAAGAGGATCTGCATTTAAAACCATGGCAAAGTTGTGCCACGTTTCAGTACACGGAAACAAATCGGCTGCGTTGCTTCCCTGCCCGGGGAGGCTCCTGCGCAGAGGACGCTGCTACTGCGGGATGGACCAGAGCTGCAGGATTAACGTCGCTGCCTCTTCAGGAAATTGCTACAAGAGCTTCCGTTGCCCAAATCTCTTTTATATCTGAACAGGAAAAAAAATTTTAAATCCCCAACCTCCCCAAAATCCACACCGCACCCAAACCCCACAGCCCGTTCAGCAGTTTGACTCGGAGGCTGCTGCTCCTTGCACGCTCAGGGAGCGCGAGGGGTTAATCACCTGATCCTCTCCTTAGTTATCTGCAGCTTGTTTACTACAAATGAAGAAACATAAGTACATATTACATCACTCATCATCATATATCACATTAATATAATAGTAGAGGGTGTCTGCAGATCTACTGCAGGCATAAACTCTTTGTTATGAATCTTGCTACCCCTGAGATTAGTACATTTCTTGGAGTAATATGATTTACAGGGAAAAGTTTCTTTCTCACTGCTCCAGTACAAATAAAATCTGCATTCCATCTATGAAAACTTTAATACTTTATATTATGCTACAAAGAAAGGAAAAAAACATATCAGGAGAAGAAATCCCATTGCATGAAGATCAGAAATGAAACCACCAGCCCCGTAAGCGGTGATTTATCGATGGGCTGAACCCCAGGACAGCTCCACTTTGACTTGTCCTGTGTTTTTATGAGCGCACTAAAAGCAAACATTTCATAGCACAATCATGAATCCTGATGTTTGGGAGACAGACAGTACATCTTTGTCAGTTATATGGGTTCAGAAAATAAAACGACCTGAAATAGCACATCTGATTAAAAAGAATAAAACTCCACATACATCAAGAGACATTGGAGCCTGAAAAAGCAGCGGAGACCAGCGGTACTGTACAGCTCACGGGAGTGGAAACGGGACAGATACTGCAGAGAAAAGACTGAAGAGTTTATCGTTAAGTACTGTGCCCAAGAACATGAATAGAATTACAAATTTTAATGTAAATGATGCACACTATACAGCTCAGACCTAGTGTCAGAAGTTTGCCACCTTATCCCAGGCGTTCAGTCTGCCTGATATTTAACCAAAAATATTCACATGGGAAGAAGCCGGTAGAGCAATTCCTGGGTGAACAGTAATTGGTTTGAACATGATTTCTCTTACCCCAAGGGAGACTGAAGTCACAAATAAGATAAGATACACTTTAAAATTAATTCCCATGTAATTGTATAATGTGCAAAGGAGCACAGGCACCAACAGATCGCTTCTCCCGTCTTTGTTCGGAAGGGTAGCAGCACCGAAGGGATACAGGATGGAAATGCCTGGGAATCAGACCCAGCCTAGATCAGGAGGAGCCGTGTAAATAAGGGCTCAGCCCCCGCAGAAGGGCAAGCACCGCATTACGCAGCGGCAGCGCATCTGTCACGGGCAAAAAGATGCCTCCTTTTGCAAAAGGACAATTTTAACGGTAATTTTTATTTCCTGACAGAAGAAACTGACCTTACAGTCAGAAACTGGAAGTGAAAATGGAAAACGTTTCTCCATGTGCTTACAGCAGCACAAAATCCACTCTCTCCACCAAAGAAGCAGACCCTGTGTCGAAGATGCTCTCGCCCCTCTCTTGGGGAGCCTTGCCCTGGGGCAGAGTCAGCACCATGGAGCAGGTACAGAAGCCTCGGCTCTCAGCCCACCCCTGAGCTCAAACCCCTTCCTCAAAGGCTGGTGCCCGTGTGCCGGCTGGAGACGGGGCACAAGGGCAGCGTAGGGAAGTCCGCCTTTCTGAAGCCATAAGCACGCGAGGTTCTGTATCTTCCACTGTAAAGGCCAGTGGAAAAAAGCAGAGCAGCAGTGGATATTTGTAGCCAGATATAATTATGTTTGCACATAATAAACATGGCTATTTGGAAGGAGGCACTACCCACACGAACTTCATATAGTCTCAATGTCACACGGAGGGTACAGATGCACTGCTAGGCATTTCTTTAAATCCTTCCCCCAGGCAAGCACTATGGAGTGACACGTCCCTCTCCACAAGCATCTCCTTCAATTAGAAGTCTCCTGTCTCAAGGAGGTTGGCTCTGCCAGCGCTTTTGGACTCAGGATGCAATCGAGGACCTGCGCGCGGTCCGCCGGGGAGCTGCAGCCTTGCCCATCTGCTCCAGTGGCTCCCTGCCTGCTCGAGTCAATCAGGCTGCTCTGCTGAAGAGTAAGTGCCAATCAAACTAGGATTAAATGGGCAGCTGGCGAGAGCCAGCAAAGGTCACCTCTCCTGCCGGGAGTGCCCGGCGCGTTGCTTCCACGTGGCTCCTGCCTGGCAGGACCCGGGCACCGAGCTGGGCGCTGCTGCCAGGAGGACAGGTTGCAGTGTGCCAGCTGCCAGGGAGAGCAATTAAAACCACTCGGTTTGTCAACACTTACACAACACGAAAACATTATTCTTTGGCACTTCATCCGAAAGTAAAAGCCCCACAGAGGGTCATGGCACAGAGCAGCACTGGCATCCACTGCTGCCCTTTGGGAAGAGCTGGGCTTGTGTGTCAGTAGCGGCACCTTCAAAGGCATCTCCAGGGGTCTGGCTCCTTAGGTAGGGATGGAAAGCACATGCCAGCACCCACCGAGACCTTTTACAAGGGGTCGTAGCAGCCTCTTAGGAGGGCTTTCCATGCAAAGGAGGATGAAGTCAGCAGAGCAGGTAGTAAGCAGAGGAGGCATGACAGATGGAGCAGCCGTGGCAGCTACTCAAGAAGGTGCAGAGTAGCTGCCCAAAGCTCAAATAAAGAGACAAAGGCTGCTCTTATTTCTGTCAGAAGCCTGTGCTTGTTGCCATCCCATAAGCACAGCACCACATCAACGTGAGCAGCTCTCCGGTCCTGCAGTTTGGAGCTTCTGAAGACTCCATCACTGGGAACCAAGATAACCCTCCTCCCTTCCTTGCTGCCCCTGTAACATGTGCTGGAGTGGAGACACTGGGAACACTCAACAGAAGCTCCAGTTTTAATATGCCCAGAAGAGGCTTCCCATGGCATCCCTCGAGAGCCGTCACTCTGCTGCTGATGGCTTCTTTCGGTGAAGGAGCCGAAGACCTCCCTGATGGAGCTGGGCCGAACCCCAATGCCATTACTGCAGCAGGGACGAGTGCCGGACCACTCATTCGACATGATCAGGTGGAGAAGCTGATCCTTACCAGGGGGTTTGCTTTCGCACGTACTCCAGCCTCTTTTCCTCTCTTCAGTGCTGACATCTTTCAGATCATGGCTGGCATTTATGTCTCCTTAGCCTGTGCTCTAACCAGATCACACATATTTATACGCTCCAGCTTTCCCCTTCAGCCTGTATGTTTCTTTTTCATTTCAGGAATCTATATCCTTCCTATAAGTGTTGTTGGATAAGAAATGTCAAATGCAATTTGAGCTCAGAGATGCAAAATTTGAGAAAAAGAAACAAAAAAAAAGTCATGTGGAGGTAAAAGTGATCCCTGATGCCACTACTCACCCTGACGAGCCGTTGGGAAGGGCTGACAGCTCAAGAAGCACCTGTAACGGAGACTAAAACACGAGCAGAGGCTGAAGAAGTGATGAAAGGTGAGCAGACATGCACAGCAGCAAGGCCCTAAGGGGACAGAGGGAAGGATGGGGCTTTTTTCCCCTCAACTCTCAGAACCATTTGCTGGCTTGGCCAAGAGCAAATAAATTGATACAGACCAAAAAGATTTGAGAAGGAGCTCTGTTTCAGGCAGTTTGGGCATCATTAAGCTTATCTTGGGAGCGGACAGAAAACAAGGGACAGAATGTCAATTAATTTGAGTGCAAGAATTCCGCGGCAATGCCACTGGAGGAAGGCAGGAGAGCAGCACAGATGGCAGCGTCAGAAGGAAATGGATTTTCCTGCACACACCCAGGAACTTGAGGCCCTTCTCATTTTTATTTGTTTAAGGATTCTGTTCAGCATAGAACAATTTGGGCTGGATGAATGCTCTCTTACAGAGCAATAATTGGCACTCTGAACAAAGAGGAAAACTCCGTATGAACAAAGCCAGCATGGGCTGAGCAGCGCTGGAAGGTGAACAGACTCATCCAGCATTGCCTCCTCCGCGCAGGCTGCGGCAGGGCTGGGACCTGCTCCCAGCAAAACCGTCCTCCTCTTGTTCCTCTAAGTGTTGTAATGGCCATTACTGCTGCGAGGAGGGGGGGTCCTGGGGCTGGGCACAGCCCTCACGCCGCGCTATGACGAAAGTGCTTGCCTTGGCTTTGAACTTGATCTATAGCAGGATCCTGGTTTCGGGCCACATAGGAGCTCACAAATAATGCTTGTCTGGCTGCCTGGCACTGCAGGTAATTGGTCAGCTGGGAATCGCACACGCACATCTAGGATGAACTCATTTAATGCGCTCCCAGCTTGCCTCTCTAACCACTGTAGTTTCAGAAATGCTGTTTGCGTCTGGAAAATACATCATTAGTGACAGAAGACAGCTAAAGCTTATTTCAGTCATTGAAGAGACCAGAGAGACTCCTCTGTTTTGATTTTTTCCTGCTCATACACCGAATTTGGTGCTCCCGACAGATGCCAGGTATTGCAGGTATGCTTTTCACCTGTGAGGCAGGTACAGCCTGACTGATGCCAGAGAGAGGATCCCTGGTGCTGGCCCACCCTCCGTGGGGACAAGGCGTAGGGAAGACGGAGGAGACTGCGGGCTGTGCCCTGGTTGTTCACCGACCAGGGTCTCCCCTGCCGGGTCCTGCTCAGTCTCCCTGGCACAGCTGGACACCGACCTACAAGTCAGGGTACAGCACCCAAACCCCTGGGAACTCCCATGCTTTGTGGGCACTGCCCTGGGCACAGCCGCGGAGAAGCCCCCCTGCACTGGAGCCAGCACAGCTGAGGCCAGACACTGCCCCGAGGAAGGGGGCTCCTGTCGGGGCTGGCACGTTAGTGAGCCACAGGCACCAGCCCCAGCCCTGGCACCCTCCGCCAAAGCTCCGAGTGCCGCAGGAGAGCTCGAATCCTGCGGCCACGTCTCCCGAGGCTGGCGCAGAGCGTGGCAAAGCACACACCGTGGCTCCCCGGCAGCCTCCGGGCAGGGCAGAGCGCAGCCCTCGCTCGCAGCTCGCTGAGCACCCTCCTGCCCCCGGCCAGGCTGCAGAGCCCCGCGAGCCAGCTGCATCTGACACCACGTTTGGCACTGCAGAGCCTTCATTTATTTCAAAGCCTCAGGTGCCGCTGTAATGCAATCGCTAACAATAAACTCTTTGAGAATACAGATGCATCCAAAATAGAGAGCAGCATTTAACCCCGACGTGCTTTCCTGATCGTGCGCAGCTCCCTTCCCTCCTGCCCCGTCAGCTTTCCTCCTCTTGCTGCTGCATAACCGCTTTTACTAACCACGGTCCCTTGGTGCATGGAGCAAAGTCCTCTCGTAGTTCCTCCCTGTCAGTTTGGAAGCCCTCAGGGCAATATTTTAACATTTCCTTTATCATTCTCACTCGATTTCTGTTGAATGTGTATTTATGTAGGTTTTCTCCAGAGGATCATTCTAAGCAATGATACCATATATTTACACTTAACAAGCTCTTTAAGGAACTTGCTACACTTGCAACATGCCCGCGCATACACAGAGATGCTCCTGGAAGAGCGAAGTTGCCAAACAATCTTTT
>NW_009601052.1:22336-32452 GCF_000690535.1 Cariama cristata
ACTGCTCAGAATAAGCTCAGCCCAAAAGGGACGGAGTCTGTGAGGGACAAGAGGGAAAATGGGTCTGGTCCCACCTGCCTGCACCAAGCCTGCCTTGGCAGGGTCATGGCCAGGGACAGCCTTCCAGGCGGCAGAGGGGAAAGCATCCCGATGGCAAAGCCGAGCATGAGCAGATCTTTGAGTGCTCAGCGATTTGCCCCACCATGAGTTGTCCCAGCTGTGGAGGTGGGCAGATCGCTCAGCGCGGCACCCTGGGCAGCATCGCAGGACCCCACCAACATCCGAAAGGACAGCTGGGATGTTCTGCGGGGCTTGGGACACAGGAGCAGATGTCTTCTGGCTAAGTATACCTGGAAAGTGAGGCAGCATCTACCTACCAGCTAGCTACACGTCAGTTCAAAATCTTCTACAAGTAAAGAAGCAGATATAATAATCCCTTACGGAATTTTCATTCCCAATAAACCTGAAATACTGTTTTCTCCAGTAGTTCCACACTAATAGTACGATCCTTCCCAGGAAAAGCAGGGAAGCAGTGCTGCTGTCTCAAACCTCCCTGCCGTGAATTTAGCTTTTTACACTCACACAAGTCACAAGGAATGACCCTACCTTAGAGTGAAGGACGCCCTTCGGGGGAGCTTTGTGCTGCACTGGTGGAAACGCCTGCCAGACTAATGCAGCCTCCGCTGACCCAGCGTAGGGTCAGAGAGATGCCCTGGCCCACAGATAACCTGGCAGTGGGATTTTCCTCCCAGCCCCATCTCCTTTCAAGCTACAGCCAAGCAGCTGTCACAGCACAAGATCGTTAAGAGATCACTTGGGGTCTGAGCCATCTCCTTTGGTATCTGTGCTGATGTATGGTAAATGAAAATTAAACGAGCATGAAGCTGGACTGCCGTCCCTCTTTTCTCCACCCTTCTATGACACTTTGCGAGACTGTATGGCCATGGTGTGCAGAAATCTTGTGGTTGATGACTTGTGGTGGCCATGAGGTTCAAGAGAAGGTTCCTGCAGATGATACTTCAGCAAAACCCTGATAAAAAGCCACACGTGCCACGTGCTGGCCACCCCGCCACTCCCTGTGTTGCTCTCTGGGCACAGCCCGCTCCCCTTCAGCGTTTTCTACTCCCGACTTTAGAGATGCTTTTCTCTTGTTACAGTAAAGTGCTGGGAGTTTTTCTTCCTGTTCCTTGTTTAGGCTCTACATGGCTGGTGGAAGAAATTTTAATTAAAAGCTGTTCTGCTTTTATGTCCAACATGCTTCAATGGGCAATACATCTTTCTGATGCTGGAATTGCCTACTTAGTATTTCTTACACCCTCTAAGCAGCTGGTGCAAGGCAGCAGTCGAATTAGGATAGGGAGCTGGATGGAAACAGTGTGGTGTGGCCGCAAAATCCTCTGCATCTCCATTAATGCTACTAATTATAGCAGTGGCTGGATTCCAGCTGATGCCCCAGGAAAACAAGACTGTAGGCCCAGAGATTAGGGAAAATGTACTAAAACCTATCCAGACAGCTCCTCACGGGTGGTTCCACAACCAGCATGTCATTTAGTGACACTGGAAAATGTCTCAAATAAAGGATTATTCCTCCGCAGAGCCAGGAGAGACTTCATAGACGAGGAAGAAGCATCCTCCCAAATTCACATCCCCCTCGCTCAGCCCCAGCACGGCTGTTCTCAACCCACAGGTGACCCGCAGGAGCACGGCCTGGATCACACCTCTTCCTTTTGGATAAAAAAAAAGGTCTCATCACTTCTGAATAATGTGGTTTATTGTGCTGCCTGGTTTGTGGTCTGCACAGGGATGATTGCCCATAGCACTTAGAAAGGCACACAGTTTGGCAGAAAAGAAAATGCTGGGGAATGAAAGAGAATGAGAAATAAGAGGGAGAAGCAGCTGCCTGAGCTTCTGGGCTGCCGAACTGCCTGCGGGCCACTTTGCCGGCTGCAAAAGCCAGGCACCAGCTCCCCTTTTGCAAGGGAAGGTGGCTCTTTCTCCTGTGCCCTTATAGAGAACTGGGAAAGGCTTTGGACTTTACTGGGAGCTCCTTTAACCGCTGGCATCTTTGCTGAGTCAGGGCTATCCCTTGAGCAGGCAAGACCCAGCAAATCTTGGCCAAGGCCAAAGAAATTGCATTTTTTTTTCCTCTTTTATCAAGCAAAATGTTAATAGTAAGCTGCAAAATGGATTCTTTGTCCCTTTCTGAAATCAGCCTGTACAGTCGCAAAGCTCCTTCCCGTTGCCGATCTGCAGGTCTCTGCGTGAGCTTTCAGGAGCCCCCACGCTGGACCCGAGGCTTGCCCAGCGACCTTCCGCCCATCAAATGCCATTACAGGTAGAGATGCCGTCAGGCTGCGTACAGGGACATACACATTTAAGTTGAGAAACTACTTAATAAATTCGGACCAACACTTTGTGACATTTCCCACAAGACTTTAGTGCTGTTTACAAATTCTGAAGAACACCCCAAGTCATTGCTGGCACAGACTTATGATTTATTTCAAAGAAAAATGGGTCAGAGCGTGTGGGTCTGTGTTTAATGCGAAAAGGGATTTGGAAATGAAAAGTCAACTGGCATGAAAGATTGCAGGGCAAATGTAAAAGCAGTAAAGTGTGTGGGTGGTCTCTGAGCAGGTAATAGGATATTTGTAAGGAGAAGAAACATGCAGGATTGTAAGCTTTAATAAAACAGTTCCTTTTTACCCAATCAATAACATAATTGTAATTTTCCAAAGCAAATTGCCTCTTAACTCCCTTTTCTCAAGGAGAGAGTGGCACAAACGGGACAAGGACTGAGAAGTTACCGCAGCAGCAAGCGTGCACATGTCCGTATGAGTACAGGACCCCCCCAGCCTCCGTGGCAGGGGTCTCGCTCGCAGCGGGAGCGCCCGGACCAGGCAGAGCCGGGCTTGGCTCACGCTGGGGACGAGCAGCCCCCAGACAGAGGAGGGTTTTCTGCCCCATCCCAGCACTCTCGCTTCCCGCACGCCACTTCTGTGCGTTTGCCAAAGGATGCTCTTGAGCTGCCCGAGTGCTCCGAGAGGCAGTCGCAGGGGGAGAGGTGAGGGCTCAGCACATCAGGGAAAGGCTTCGCAGAGAGCAAACGGGGACTGCAACAGCTTACTGGAGATGCAGTGGGGGTTACTGGTCTTCTGGAGGTGGGGAGAGCGGTGTCGAGGAAATGCTGGCGAGTGGTGCCAGAGCCCAGCGAGGAGGGAGAAGGACCCAAGGGGATGGAGTGGGCAGTGGCAGGACAGGAAAATCATAGATTCAGAACGCAGATAATGGCAGAGTGTTATTTCTAACACAGAAGACGACCCACTAACTGGGCCTCCCAAATCTGCCCAGTAGCACGAAAGCCCAAATTAAATTCCTAGCTGCTCCATCAGAAGTTCCAGTGTATCATGCTGCAAACTAATTAATCATTATATAACTCCCTCGTATGAAACCAAGTGCCACCTTTTGTTTTAACACATAGAGAGCATAAGCACAAATTATTTTTCAAAATTCAGAAGAAACACTTAAAGATGAAAGACTCACAGGAGTATCTCTGACTGCATCGCCATCCTTTAGCAGCTCTCATTGTCCAATGTAAAACAGAAGATACCATATTTTAATTGCTATAGATTAGTGTAAAGAGAGTCAGGCTGTGAGCACATCTTTAGCTCAGACTCGTTACTGGGCTCCATCTCTCTTTTGCCTCACAAGGGTCATTTCCCTCACACCTTCATTAGTATGCAGGTCTGCTCCAAATTCAGAAGATTATACAGGTATGGGGTCTGTTCATTTTTTTAGCTTTTAGGAAGTAAAATACTTTCGATAAGAAAAAAGTGTATTAGCCATCAGATGTTTTGGACTTGAATCAAGCAATAAATACCACCACAAAGATTGCTGCTCAAGTTGGGATGGAAGCAGTTTAGATTGGAGGAAGGGTAACGCCAGCAGACCCTGACTCCACTCATATCATTAGCGGCATTAATATGCAGCAAAATGCGGTCATAAAAGTCAGAAGCTCTGTAACAAACACAGGGACACTTCACCTTGCAGGAGAGGAGGGCAGACTCCCCAGATCAGCCTGGGTACCCCCGGGCCAGATGCTGGAGGGGACAGGGGGAACAACCACAGGGGGCTGGCAGCAGCAGGCAGAGCAGCCGAAGATGCTTCTCCTCTCCGTCCTGCCCACTGAGACAGCACAAGCTAATCAGCAAACCCAACCTTTCTCAGCATGCATCTGTGCAGCACCAAGCACGCCTGGACTGTAACCACAGGAGATGCTTCCCTCTCTCCTTTTCACAACAGAGATCTGCCAGTGCTGACTAATCACTGAATGCTTAGATACCCCCATACTAACAAAGATTCCCCTCCTCTTCCCACACACAGCAAAGTAACCCATGATGTGAGTACGCTGTTCAATGCATGCCCCAACGGGCACTAAACCTGAGACCAAGTAGCCAGCAAAGCAACCCAAGCTAAGGGAAGCACCACAGCCCCAAAGCACTGCTCCCAAACACATTCCCAGTCAAGCTGAATAGGGAGAAAAAACATGAGGAAACCCTCAGGAAATTGTACAAAAAAAAAAATGGGGGAAAGAAATGTAGGAAAAACAACTACTCACAGGCTAAGCAGACAGCAAGTCATCCTCCTCCCACCATCCATCCTCCACCAAAGCCTACCCCAAAACTCCCTGGGCTGCCATTTTATTTCCTCTGGAGAAGCAGGTGACCACAATGAACCTTCTCCTCCCCACCCAGACCTCCTCCTGCCTCCTGAAATCCTAATTAGAGGATCATTGCCAGGAGCTGTGAATCTTCTGGCTACTGGGAGAGGTGGTCATCCTTTCAATGTCCTCCTGCCATGTGCTTTGCAGGTTTCACCCTTGCTTGCCAAAACCTTGCCCTTTTAGCAGAGAACAATGTCTAGTGCCCAAGCTAAAGAGGCTGGTGAGCCTGTCCACGGAGTGCTCCCGTGGGAGCCAGCTCCGGCTTGCCCTGCTCTTGGTGGTCCTGACTCCCAGGACACAGCCGCTGCTCTGGGTCGGAGCAGTGTAGGAGTCTCCAAAGCTAGGTGAATAAAAGAAGGAATGTTTATTCAAGCATATTCAAAAGTAATTAGACATTTAAACCTGAATCCAGACTACAGAGTTTTCCTGTACCCACAGTTCTGCAGAGACAAGGTCAGCAGTTTCGCAGAACTGATTGAAGACAAAGCCTACTGCTTACTCCCCCTCAGAGTCCCCCAGAGGGACTCTTTTGTGCGCTCTTCTAACCCAATGACTTATTTCATTCGCCTGAGCTGCTGGTGGACAGTGCTTGAGAGGGAAAGGCTGTCAGTCCCTGCTGACGAGCTCTCGGGGAGCGCTGGGGAGGACGAGCCGCGAACGCCCAGGCTCCCACCATCTGTGGTCCTGTTCCCAGCCGAGTGCCCACAGACACAGCCCAGCGAGCAGGCTTTTCATTTGGAGTGAGAGTCAAGTGCATAATGTTTCCATCAAACGGGCAGCTGACAAAACCTCTGGGCATCCCGGGGATTTCAGAGCGTGGTGTCCGGTACCTCCTCGCTGGGCTCCGGGAGAGGTCCCAGCACCCGTCAGCCAGCTGGGGCTCAGGCGCTGGTCCTGCCCAGGACCGGGCTTGCGGGGCGGCCTGGGTGGCCAAATCTGCCTAACGGTTTGAAAACCTCATCTGCATCCGTGCCGCCAGCGGTGACTGCCCCGGGAGAGCGGCTGGAGATGCCCCGTGTGCCACCGAGCAAACTCTTCTGCAGAGGGATTTAGCCTTCTGGAGAGCTCAGAGTCAGACATTGGCTTCAGCTCGTCTTTTCTGTAAAGGAAAAAGGAAGGCAGTTTGAAAGACTCTGCCATTATCCTTCAGGACAGTAACACAATAATTAAAACCACCCCACACAGTCCATTTTCCTTCCAAATCTTGGAAGACTAAAATAGAGAGAATACCAATTGCCAGGACCCTTTTCTTCTCCCCTCAGAAGAACCTCACAAGTGACAGAGACTTGAAAGCTCGGAGCCGGGCTCTCGGGGAGAAGATGAAATGCTGCTCAGAATATAGATTTTGGTGCCAGCTGGGAATTACAGCCCTGATCCATCCTCCTCTGTCACTGGAGTCTGTGTTGCTCTGTGGGCTAAATGGAAGTGAATACAGTTACTTTCCCTGTCTTGGGGGAAAAAATGACATTCCATTTTGTCTCCAAAAAATACACATTATTTAACTTATAAAATATTTAATCTATGTAATTAATCCTCTCATGACAGCGCTTTGCACATTTTTGCTGGCAATCCATACTTTGAATGGCCTATAGTTATAGCTAACTTTGTTTCCTTTTTCTCATGAAATTAATCAAAGGCTTGTATTCTAAATTATTCAGGAACTGAATGAAGCCTGCTTTCTATGGCTTGCAGCAAGAAAACTCCTATTTCTTTCATGTGCCAGCAATACAGCAATTCAACTTTTCCGAGGGGGAAAGTACCAGAAAGCGGAGGCGAACCGCAGCCTGTGGCACCGGCGTGGGCACCAAGTCCCCGCTGCACCCCGGTGCCACGGCCGGGGCTGAGCATCCCCTGCCCGAGGGGTCCGCGACCACCCTCCACCTGCCTGCAAGGAACGGCAGGAACCAAATGAGAGGCTTCAAACCCCCAGGGCTCAGATGCCTCACATAAACAGAGGTGGCCTAATTTCCAGAGGAGCTGGGCTCCCGCAGCTCTTGCTCAGCTCGGTTGGGATTGTCCTTGCCAGCTGCAGTTAGGAGGCTGAACGGGGTGGCTTCTCCTTTCACGACTCTCCGGGAGAGGTGAAACAGTGGCCGCGGGGGTCAGGAGTTCTGGGTACTTTGAGATCTACGGAGACAGGGCAGAGATACACTGCTATAGTCCAGAGCAGGATCTTGTCCTTGAAATGCAACGCCCCGTGCCTGTGCCTCGGCCAGCAGGACCGCAGCAGGGTGCCCGTGTGCCCTCAGCAAGCGCCTGGGGCTCTGGAGCAACGCCATGCCAAGAAGCAGCGTTCCCTTCTGCGCCTCCGACTTCTGCCGCCCATCCCGTGCAGTGCCTTTCTTCGCCCAGAACCTGCCTGGGCTCCTACGTCCCCTTTGGGATATACGTGCCTGCAAAAGTTTAGGGCTAACGTACTACACAAAACCAGATAATGAGGGGCCTGAAGTCCACGGGGATCCTTCCTTGGCTCTAACGGGCTGTGCCTCAAGCCTGCAGTGCCTGTCCGCTCCTCTGGGAACCACTCGTCTTAAGAAATCTCAGACCCTTTAGGAGCATCAAAAGCTCAAAGCACCCCGCGTCTTCCAGTGCGAGCTTGAAAGGTAGATTTGCTTTACCAAAAGGAAGTGGATCTCTCATGAATATCCCACCCGATTCTGAGCCCTGAACGCTGCTCAAAGCCTGCATCAGTGGGGCTTTGGGGCCAGCGAGCTCAGGCTGTTCCCCGAGTGTTCCCCTTAACCTGCCCAGGACCACCCTGCACCGGACACTTCTGCTGTCCTCGCCTTCGTCTCCTTTCACACAATACCTTTGTGCAATTTCAAAGGGTTTGATTTTCTTTTGGTCCCCACCGGCGCTGGTGTTCATAAGCCCAGCCAAAGCCCAGTCTCCTGCCGCAGCGGAGCTGCAGGAGAAACCTGATCACAGGCTTGGCGAGGTTTTGAAGTGCTTTATCAACACTTGCTCTTCTCAGCTCCTGGACGTGCATAAGGCTCTTGCTGGATTCAGAGTTCAGCCCCTTTGAAGTTTTCACCTCCAGGCTAATTTTTTTCAGCAGAAAATTCTCTCTATCACCACTTGTGGAGAAGCCATATGGAGAGTCTCACTGCAAGGGAGATACACTTGCTGTTTCACTAAGAGCTGCATATGAATTTCCTGAGATCCTTTTATTTTTCTTATCTTCAATATTTTCTTCTTTCTCCGAGCAGCCACTACTTGCAACCTCCCAGAGCCTTCTTTCACCTCCGACTCCTGCCCAGCATCACTCAGGATTTTTGGGACTCCACGAAGTGCAACCAGTGAGAGCTCCGGTTTAGGTTCAGGGGCTCTGGAGATGAGGGTTTTGTAACATGCAGAACATCACCACTTTCTGTCACACGGGCTCTGGGAAACCTTCAGAGCTCACAGACTCTGTCCCCTCCAGCCTCACAAATCCTGTTCTCAAGGAAATAAATTACCAGCACTCGGCACAGAAAGGAGACCCAGAGGGGGCTGACAGTTCATTAACTGTACCCAAGAAAATGGCCTCATCTGCCCCTGACTCTTCAGGCTTTAGTTTGGAAGTCAGTCTTTGTTACCAAATCGTATGGGCAAATTGATAGAAACCTCTATTTTCTGGCTGTTCCACTGCCCAGTGGGTTGTCAGCCGCTAGCACGTACAGAAATGCGTCCCAGCGCACACCACCTCGCGTCCAGGGAAGGGGCAATGTTTGTTCGAAAGCGTTCCCAGCCAGCAGCTCGATGGAGCAGCGACAAATTCAGTAAGAAAACCTTAAGAGTAAACAGAAAGCATTAGTCATGGCTTCGGGAGCCAGCAGCTGCGTTGGCAGAATACAGTAAAGTTTCAATCTCTTGTATTGTTAATCAGCTCCAAAATTCATAGACAAAGCAAATAATAATAATTAAAAACCAAAAGCAAACCCTTGATTAAAGCATAGCCTGCTGCACAGCAAAGTTCAGCGTAAACCAAACAGCTTTGCAGGGCACTGTCCTGATGCACCAAAGCATCCAGCGCAGCACCGTGGTACAGATACAGGAAGTCTTCTAATGATGAAACAAGCATTACGAGCACCATTGTTAATCAGGTTTTATGGATTTATGAAACAAATATACACACTTATCTTGTTTAATATTATTTTCCAGTTGGAACCTTATTTTAACACAGATGCCCTGAAATTATACCCTTCATAAGTAATGCAAGCAATAAAACCTTTCTCTTATCCCCTAGCGCACACAAATGCAAGCTTAAATATGGATTTAAACAAAAAATGGTAGAACTTTGGGTTTAAAAGACAAAAGCACATACAAAATGCCAGCCACTCGGAGAGCTGGTCACAAGCTGAGAAACTCAGTGCAGGTCCCAGGCTACAAGTCACAAATGAGAGTTTATTTTTAAGGAGAGAATTCACGCCCTTGGTTTTGTGGTTGGATTTATGCCACTGGGTCATATGTGGTTTGTTTGGACATGGGGCATGGACTGGCAATGCACTGGGAACTGGCAATGGAAGCACATGCGCCCATGCCAGGTCACTTCAGCCTGCAGAGCTCCACTGGGGCCACGGGGACTCGCAGAGGTTGTCATCCATCCCCCTTGGCCCACTGAGTTTTCACAGGTTTCGGAAAGGCCCCCACGTTCACCAGTGAAATGCTCTTTGGAGGACGGTGGGACGACAGCGAGCTGCTGGAGGAGGTGCTGCAGACGGATGGAGCTGGACGCTCGGCACGGGGAGCACTCCGGCTGGGTTAAAATCTGCCAGTGCTTCTGCTCATTTGCTATGCATCTTCTACATAATTCATATCCCAGAGACGGCTGAAAATCAGGAACAATAAATAAGGCAGGAAAATTGGTATCTTCAGTCTGGTTTTCACAAGGCAAAACACATCTAAAAGAAAACTGTGGTCTCCCTCTGCTGAATTTGGCCAAAATCTAACCACGGGCAGAACTGCCTTTCCAACCAGTAAGAGGCAACTGCCTTTTTCCTTTTAAATTTTTGGAAGAATTGATGTGTCTTTTGTGCTCAGAAGCCTGGGACTAATGGGTAGAAGGAATGAAAAGAATCTATGACCTGTGGGGCATTCTGCAGGCACAGAAAGGGCTTAGAGCAGGCACAGGCAGAAATGCCAATTATGTTCCCTGCAGCCTGATCGCCTGCCTTGGCACTTCCCCCGCTGCACATTTCCCAGTATTTTCCGGTAATTTCTCCAGCCAGCTTTCCAATCCTAAGCAATGAGCCCTCCACTTCTGCTCTGCGGACATCACGCTTTAAAGGCTCTTCTCTTGCTGTTCGGAGCACACGCTCTCTGTTCAGTTAGGGGGGCACCGGGCACAGAGGTCTGGTGGTGGTGGGTCCCGCGGCAACTTCTCCGGCTGCCCCACCATTCCCGCGCCCCTCGGC
>NW_009601052.1:32483-33399 GCF_000690535.1 Cariama cristata
TCCTCCTCCCTTAGGCATGCGGGAATATGGTTTTACAAAATGTCTTGGGCCCTGAATGTGAGAAGCTTGTGCCCTTCTGCAGCCCAGAAAGGCGACGTCCCTGCAGCGCAGCCCGGCCGTGAGTGCCGAGGGCTGGCGATGCCCCTTGCTCCAGCACGGCCCCGCAGCCCCGCAAAGGCAGGGGACGGCGTGGGCAGAGTCCTGAGGATTCAGGTAAATTGCTCTGAGGGACTTGGCACGAACCCCGTGGTGTTAGAGTCTCAGACTTCAGAGTAACAGACTTTCTCAGACTTGTAGCTGAACACCAGCTGGGGAGGTAAGCACAAAAAATTCTGTTTCTCCAGCACACACAACACCCGCAGTCCACCTCTCCTCCTGCCAGCTGCACAGGGTGCAGACCCCCATGGCCTTACAGGTGAGCCTGCAGACAGCAAGGACAGAAGCCTTTAGAGCTGCAATGCCAGGGGCAGCCCGGGCTGGACCTCGCGGCTCCCCCAGCCCCAGCCGAACAAACCCTGCTGCAATGCCAGCTGCTCCCAAGCCCCAGCTCCTGGCTCTGCCAGGCTGCTGGCACGGCCGGGGGCTGCCCCTCACACGGGTCCCTAGCTTTGCCTCCTTTGCACCCCGCTGCAATACCTGCCTGCTTCTCCCAAGTGCTACGTGCTTGCTTTCTGCCCGCTGCATGCGTGTAATTCTTCCAGACCCTACGTGCTTGCCTTCTGCCTGCTGCACGTGTGTGACTGCCCGTGTGAAATTAAATCTATAGGTGAATATGAGTATGCACGTCGTCCTCCCGTCATTCCTTCCATTCCCCTCAGCTCTGCATCTCCCCTTTCAATCCACGCAGCTCCTACCCCTGCACACGCCTGTTTGGGTGGGAGGTAAGCGAATGCGAGAGGCTGCAGAGCGATTAGAG
>NW_009601052.1:33434-39007 GCF_000690535.1 Cariama cristata
ACCGCACAGTCATCACTCCCAGCAGCCGCCTGCTCAGCCAGCAAACAAGGGAAGAAAATAGGCTCAGTGGCTCGAATAAGCCCCAGAGCCTGCATTTGAATTTACAATGAGCTGCTCAGTGGAGCTCAATCTGTCAAGCACCATGTCCCATTAAGATGAAAATTTGAAGGTCTCAATAGAGCAGATAGATAACCTCTTTTATTCTCTTTTATTAGAGGATGCTTGTGAGGCTGGCAGGTCAGGCTGGCTCCGACAGGACTGCGACTATTGCGAACGCTTCCCCGAGAGAGGCCACCGTCTCAATGGCAGCGTACTCCTTTGCTTGTTTGTTTGTTTCTTGGGCTTTTATTAATTCTCAGCTCATCGCATTTGCATGTGCTTATGCCAGCACCTCAGTCCCGGGGCTCCTTGTCCCCCCGATGCCCCTCGATGTCCTGGGCTGAAGCCCCTGCACTGGGCTCGCAGGGAAGGGTCAGCGTGAACCCCGCTCTGCCTGGACCCTGCCCGCAGTTTGTGGGAGACCCAGGCAACGCTGCCCCAGCAAAACCGGCCGGTGGTGGGGGGTCTGTGGCTTTGAACAAGTCTAAAAGGAGAAAATGGGAACATCTGGGCTGTAAGTCAGCTCCCGCCCCGGGGTCTGCCGGAGCTGAGCACTCGGAGCCTCGGTTTTACCCAGAGCAACACTTCGGTCTCCTCTCTCCCTCCTGACAGCTTCCTCGTCACCCGTGAAAATCCAGCCCTCAGTGAACACAAGTCCCTGCCAAAAAGCAGGAAAAAACCCACTTTGCTGCTTCCCTTCCTCACTGTAACAAACAAAACGCTTTATGTTCTCCCCTGCTCAGAAATATATTGTACCGATGCAGCTTGGAGAAGGAGCTGCCTTGTTCCCAGTTCAGAGGTGTTACTGGTGGCAGCTCCTGTGGAAAACTGTGTTTAGCTGAAGTTTTGCATTAGAAAAGGATGCCTTTCCCGGTGTCGTGAGCCAGAAGATGTGTGCTCCCATTCTGCAAACCCATTAACCCTTTCCTACTGCCCACCCAGCAGCAATGGGGATCCTTACTCCTCCCTTGCCATGTGTTTTGGCTATTGACAGCACTGAATATTTGCAAAGCATTCGGTGTTTGTTGAAATATTCTCTTTGGATCAAAGCTCAATATTTCTTGGCTTCTCTACACTTTCTGAGCTGCCTTCTGCTCACTGTTATGTATTTGCCTTTCTCTCCTAGGTTGTGAATAGATCTGAACAGCTTTTGTTTATTGGTTGGGCTTCCCTTCCCGTACAACCCACCGAAGTGCTTTGGCCTCTCTCATACCTCTCCCCTCTCCTCTCTACCAACGTGCAGCTGGGGTGAAGGAAACCAGCAGGCAATTTCTCTTTCTTGGCGTTAGATTTACTGGAGTGTTTTAAAACACCAACAAACTATGGGAAAAATTGTGACACTTTAAAAGCCAGGTTCTTTGCAAAAAAAACCCCCACCTTCTTGTTCTTGTTCTCTTTTCAGCAACTCAGGAGACAACTGCTCTGCTTAATCTTTAAAAAGTCCATAGTACTGAGCTATTTTCTCAGGCAAAACCCTTATGCTTATGTACCGAAGCCACCTAAACAACGTGAGGTTTTTCCTTTAACGCAGTGATGTCCGATAACCGTGCGGGGACCCCAGAAACGCTCTCCCTCCCTCCTGCAGCACCTGAGCAAACACCAGGGCCTGCCACCAAATCCCCAGGGTCCCCGCTGCCGGGGAGGAGACCCGGTCTCTGGCCCGAGGGAGGAGGGCAGCTCTCCGGGGGGCTTCCCCACCACCTCACCCTGCCTGGAAACGTGCAGCTGCCTTGCAGTTTTAGCGGAAAAACGATGCGGTCTCGCCAGCAGCTGCCAGTTCTTTTTATTGAATTTAGAATCAATAGTGCATCAAGTGGCTTGGGATGTTATTAATCAGAAAATTGGCATGAAGGACCAGGAGGTAATAACACTGCAGCGAGCCCACTCTTTTCTTGCGGAGTGGCTGTACATGGTTCTGGGTAGTGCTAATTACTCCTCGGGACTTGCCTTTCAACTGCTTTATAGACAGGGCAAACTACTGCCTACCGGCACTGCAAAGCCCAGCTGCTCCCGGTTATTTTCCCGTCACCGTGATTGTAACCTGCGGCAAAATATTATATTGCATTTCCTCAAACCCAGAAGAAAGGATCTGAAAGTTGTGGGGAAAAAAGGCACACATATTTTGGGTCAAAAGACACTACAAACACATGGGGCGTCCTGCCAGCCCTGGGAGGAATACACAGCAGCTTCTCCTGATGCTGTTATTCCCCAGGTTATTAAGGCTATATGTATAACCAGGCTATAGCCACCAACTGTCTTTCGTCCTCCACATCTCTCTGGGCCTCACTGGACAGCACGATGAACTGCAATGCCCAGATCCTGGAGCTGCCTGAAAACTGGGCTGGGAATTGCACGGCCCCTACCGAGGTCTGCCCGGTGTGCCCACGGGCACCTGCCGCCCGTCGCCTGAAGGCAGTACAGGACCTGAGGTGCAGAAACTGGCTGCTTTTCATGGAAACTATATTCAGAGCATTTAAACCAACTTGTATAGCACCTACTTGTCACCTCCATCCCAGCTTCCTAAATGCAGTAGCGTGTCTCACAAGTTGCGTGGGCAGCAGCAGGGTTTATTATATGCAGGTCTGTCACAGGTAAGATACTCAGCTCTTAGAAGATTTTCCATGATCTATTTTCAAAGATTTGAAATCTTTTCATTTCTTTTTCACTGACCTTTTATAAAAAAGTCTCTATTTGCAGGACCAATTCAGGGTCAACAGATTTAGTAGCATCTCTATAAAAATAACACAGAATTTCTGAGCCTCTGAATCCATGCCATACACAGCATACCGCGGAAAGGAAAATAACTTGAAAAGTATTAGAACATATTTTAATAAGCTCAGGTCTCCTGCCTGTGACCCTGAAAGTGTGTTTATCTTTGTGCTTGTCTTGAGCAATCGCTATTCCACCACCACCTTAGGATAAGCATGAATGCATGAATTTACAGCTGCAAATCCCATTTGACTGCACGTAATCTAGTGGTTTTCCATGGCAAAAAGGTTTGAAATTCTGCACCTGTCTTGCTTTTGCGGAGATGGGATTATGTTCTTATATAATTATCGTAGCATTGTGTCTAATTGGATTTCCAATGCCATTTATTTCACCGTGAGGCTAACCTGGAAGTAACCTCTGAATGAATTTATTAATCCTGAGTTATTAAATTTGCGACTAATAAACACCAAAGGGAATGGAGACAAACATACTACTGCCCCCGCTGAACGAAGTGTTAGTCATATAAATGATGAAACTTTTCCCCAAATCATCCCTCCAGCTCTCACATATCTCTCCACAGCCATAGGGACTTGGTCTGTCATCAAAGGACCTCCAAATTATCAAATTATTGCTTTCCTTCAGCCTTCCTGGTTTGCTGAGATAACCCCTGGTCTCCCCCCAGGTTCCTCCTCATTCCCAACACGTTATGGAGTTTTCTTCTCTTGTGACAATCAAAAGATGTAGAAAACATTCACAAAACTGTGAAAAATGTGTGCATCAAGGTATAACTACACAGCAACAGATGGGATGTCTGTGTAGCTCAACTGTCAAAAGAGGAGCGAGCAATACAGCACGGGCGCTGGTAGCCTGGATCTGTAGCAAACAACCTGTTGCTTATGAAATGTGCCGTGCACGTGCAGTCTGTGCGAAATTGCTTGTTCCACGCATTGCTCAGCCTGGCTTGCTGGTGGATATGGTGACCGTGCGTGTGCGGTACCACCGAATGATTCCCACCGCCGGCTGCTTGTAAAATGGTAACGAGTAAACCTCAAACAAGCATGTTTGTGCTTGCACGTCTCCAAAACCAGCAGCTTTTTAGATAAAAAAAAAAAAAACAGAAAATTAAATATTGTGTAATATTGAATATCTGTCAGGGAAAGTGGCAGTTCTGGAGAGAAAAAGGGCTGCTGGAAGCCAGGCCGGGCACAGGTGGAGTTTGCAGTCGGACCTGGCCCATGCTGCGCCCCGCGCGTCAGGCTCGGATGCCGTTGTCCTTGGCTCCTGCCCGCATCCTCCTCTGGTCCTTCACTCCCGCTTGGAATATTTAGAAAGAGGAAAAAAACCCTGATCTTTCTAGCAACTATATGATGGCACCCTTTTGAATTCCCGTCATTCCTGCATCACAAACAGGTTTTAATGTTCAATGTAACAGTTTATTGCTATTCTCGTTCAAATAAGCCATTCTGCTGCCTGCCCAAGCGCTCTCCCTTCTGCCAGCCTGACAGGAGCAGTGAGGGCCTGGAAGGAAAGCGGAGGTGAGCCAGGAGAAGCAGCAGCGTTGATGGAGAAGTTACAGAAAACATTCCTCCTAAAAATGAGTCTGTCTCCTGACTCTCCCTTCTCCCTTGTACACTTTTGGCAGTTAAATCTGTTCCTCTTCCTCGCTGCAGTGGACAGCCTTTCCAACCCATCCTGCCTCTCCTCTCCCTGCCCCGGCAGCACCGACACCACTAAAAAGGGCTCCAGTGCAGAAAACGGGTCCCTGAGAGCAGCACGTCGGGCTGAGGCCACATCAGAGGGAAGCGGGATGGATTTCCTAATGGTAACATTCACGCTGGCATGCTGGCACGTGGGCATTTTGGGGGGTAAAGCTTAGATATCGGACAATAAAATCTCAGTACAATAGTTCTACCTGCTCTGTAAAAGGCAGCCGGAGTCATTTGTAATTAAAATGTGTGATCTTCTCAAATGCATGACTTATTTTTTTAGGCAAATCCATATTCTTCAATTGGTAGGCCGTTCCCATTTTAGGATTATACTGGCAGATCAAATGCACGGCAGTGAAGCCCTGTGATCAGTGCTGTTGAAATTTCAGATGCTTTAGATCTCCCGTCTTCACTCAGGTTTATTTATTTATTCATGATGATGTCTTGTCCTGGCAAGCTCTTGACCCTCCTGTTTCACAGCTTGCAGTAAGACTTCATCAACATTGACTGCTTTTAGTTAAAAATCTCACCATCAAGTAGTATTGAGATCAAGCTCTTCTTGAATTTACATCTCTCCGCAGACTGTGATTTTCTCTCTGCTGCTGCATTATGTGATTTTTCAGATTGCTTCCAAGAAATGGGGCTGTTACGTGGTCAGCCTCACCTCTGCTGCACGTCTGAGGGTCGATTCCTCGTCCCTGCTGCTGCTGTGGCTTCTTCCTCTGATTTTTAATCCACAGAGTCCAGACATCCTTGGTTTAAGACAGATCCAGGGGCCTTAAACGGAAACCTGCTGCCCCCACAATGGGAACTGGCACATAAAATATATTTTTAAATAACGTAATTTGATTCAACTGTCACATGCCTTAGATAGGGAACTACTTCAGCTTCTCATCCCCTGGCTTCATGGTTCCCAGCAGGCAGCAGAGCCCAGCTGGGGCAGGAGGAGAGGAGCTGTCTCGACAGACACTCTGACGCCTGAACTGGGGTCCCTGAGCTGGGGTCTGCCCCCCCCGGCGGTGCCACCCACCTCCTGCTGGGCCCCATCAGTGGCTGTGC
>NW_009601053.1:0-17993 GCF_000690535.1 Cariama cristata
CCATCTGCACTCTTCCGCAGGTGTGACCCGTTTACACCTTTTTACTCGCTTAACAAAGGGGGGCCAGCAGTGGCCTTGGGATAAGTACAAACATGGACCTCTTTGCATGCCAGTCCTACTGATACTTCAGTAGCAACCATGAACATCGAGCGTTATCAAGCCTGAGATGCAGATAGTGTCTGAAAAACATGTAGCTGTACTTTCAGAAAGTGCAGCTACTTATAAGAAACTTAACTGAAAGAAAAACACCTGAAAGGAGAAATAGTCCTGTTTTAGCCAAACCAGGACAACCAAGATGAAAGCAGAGCTTTTATGAATATTTTTCTTGCTTGTGTGAGAATCTTCTCCTCTTTTTTCTGCTCTGTGACCCCATATGCTTTAGGAATATCTAAAAAATAAATATCCCATTGCACATCAGGCTTTAAACAACATAAGTCTGTAAGATCTGTTAGGATAAATTAAAGATTGAGAAGTTTTCAAAAGTCTGTGACCATTTTTTAAAAAAAAAAAACCAAACAAAACAGCATGCACTGGTGTTTATGCAAAGCAAGCTATACCACATCCAGATAGCATTGATAAACTGCAAATCTGTCAGCTGCATTAAAATGAAATTTCTTCTTAGGTAAACCTCAGTGCAGCAAATAAAACAACAGATTTGCCTAAATACTGATAAAAGAAACTTTTCAGTACTTGTAGGTCTACGAGAAGCTGAAAGAAAACTACCCAGTAAAGCTTAATGGATAATCAAACCAATGAGCCCCATCAGCCAATTTAGAAGGCCCTTGGGCAGCCAGAGATGGTCCTCTCACTCCCTGGCTCTCTCCCGGTGTCCTGCATGGCCAGCCGCAGGAGCCATCCATATGAATGAATTCCCAGGTATTGTCGTAATGTTACAGCAACAGACAAAAAGTAATTCATGAGTCAGTGGGAAATAAAGGTGAGTAAGGAGCAAAAGGCCATACATCCTTGTGAGGAGAGATCCCTCAGAAAGACAGAAATCAGACGATTTGTTCCCTCATGCTGCTTTCTTTAAATTATTGAGTGATTGCTTTAGATATTTAAGCCAGCAAATTAGAATTAAATTCCATTTAAAAAAAAAAAAAAAAGATTTCATAAGTATTCCTGTTAGAACTGGCACAAACGTCCATCAGAACCATCCTCTAGAAAGAGTTGTGGCACATATGATTTATCTTCAATGCCTATGTAAAATGCTTATGATAAATATAAAAAGGATGTAATGGGAAGCATTAGGCTGGAGACTAAAACCTGAAAAGGACACCTTTTCTTTCCATGACATAGCTCCAGCCCTGCTGTCCCAGTCCACCTTCCAGCGAGCTGTGCAGCACGCAACCTGGATGCACATTTGGCCCAATGCATCTGAGTTATTAGTTATGAGAAAAGGAAAGGACTAATATGATTTCTGAATAATGCAAATAATGGACAAAGGATTGCTGGATTGATCACAGACTTTTGAGATCCAAGCCATCCACCAAACTTACTCCTCCTCCTATTCTTGTTATCTATCACCCTTTCCTTTAGGTAGGCTGTCAATAAATGTTGTGTCAGCAGGTCAGAAGGGATGACACAGTTCCCAGCTTTGAAGGACAAATAAAGCAAAAAAACAAAGGCAAAGGACATCAGGAAAACTATAAAACACTTTCTTTGCTACATCCTCAACTACAATTGTCCCCACTGAGCACAGATAACACCACTAACTGGATCAAATGACTAGGAGATAGATAGATATACAATATTTATATACAGAGAGATATAGATATATAGAGATATATAAAAAAACTAGGATAATAGCACAACTGGATCTAACATATCACTTATTTAATGAAGTCATTTTGGTTTTTTGCTTTCTAAGAATGTTTCACACATCACAATTCTCAGGGACCCTTCAAACATCCAGAACTAGAAATATTGTATACTGTGGTAATGACTGACTTGATCAAACTTAAGGGAAATGTGAAAAGGTATACTTGTAGAGGATCCTGGGTAGGAATACAGTCATAAGAGTCCAAACTGTTGCAAAATAAAAGTAGAAGAGCAAGCCAGATAATGACCTGCAGTACTTACATATGTAAGAATCATTCAGCGAGGTATTCACAAGCTCATATGAAATCAGCAAATCGATTCACTGCAGTCTGACTTTACGAATTACAGTAAAAATCCAGAGTAATTCCACAGACTGGTGTATACAAATATGTAATCCAAAGCAAAGTCAAATCAAAATCTGTCCCTGGACCTTTCTCTTTGACAGTACCATCTTCCACTCAAATTAATGCTATGTACTGCACAAGACACCTTTAATAAAGAAAAAAATATACTGTACGTGGTTTCCAAGATTAAATGAAACATTCTATCAACATGCAAGATGAACTAATTCAGCCACTGCAAATGAACAGATTCACAAAACAAAAGACAAACTTTCCACATCTCATTTAATTTATGCTATTATGTTTCCATTCTTCACTGCACTGAGAAAACAGCTTTACTCATTCTCTAAAGTATTCAAATGTTATAAATGTTAATAATCAAAACAAAAACAAATAAATGTTATTAACTGCTTGAGAGAATATTTTAAATGAGCAGGAGAATAAAGAAAACATTCCTGATTCACAAGTGCTTGCAGTTTCTGCACCAGAACTCTCCCTAAGGCTGCATATGAAAAAAATGTGCAAGAACTGGATGCAGCAGGGGCCAGAGACAGCGAATCACAGAATCGATTTGGTTGGAAGAGACCTCTGGGATCATCGAGCCCAACCTTTGCCCTAACACCACCATGTCAACCAGACCACACCACTAAGTGCCACGTCCAGTCTTTTCTTAAATACCTCCAGGGATGGTGACTCCACCACCTCCCTGGGCAGCCCATTTCGACGCATAACGACCCTTTCTGTGAAGAAATGCCTCCTAATTTCTAGCCTGAATTTCCCATGGTGCAGTTTCAGACTATGCCTTCTTGTCCTATCACTTGTTACTTGAGAGAAGAGACCGACCCCCACCTGGCTACACCCTCCTTTCAGGTCGTTGTCAAGAGCCATCAGGTCTCCCCTCAGCCCCCTCTTCCCCAGACCAAACACCCCCAGCTCCCTCAGCCGCTCCCCATCAGACTTGTGCTCCAGACCCTTCACCACCTTCGTTGCCCTTCTCTGGACTCGCTCCAGCCCCTCAAGGTCCTTCTTGTAGTGAGGGGCCCAGAACTGGACACAGCACTCGAGGTGTGGCCTCACCAGTGCTGAGTACAGAGACATACTGCTGAGGACTGAACTTGGTTTTCCACACACAAACTTTATTCTCACAAAGATTCCTAAGGGTATCTAAAACCTTTAATAAATTAAAATCTTATTTACTAGGGTTTGGTTTTGTTACTTGTGTTAGATGCAGGCTGAAAATACAGATCTCTGGGGATGGTTCTATACAGAAAACCAGAGATTTGAACAAGTTATTGTATCCACGTCATCTTTTTGAGGTTCAGTTGTCTCTAGTGCTCTCACTTTCTAGTTTTGTTAGGCAATTTCAGATTTATCCCTCACCCACATCCTTCAGTTACACTTAAAAATGCAATGTTTAATTTAGCTGAATGTTCCTCAGTTGAGCATGGAGCAAGCATGCTCATGGAGCTTCCTTAGTTGCCTTTTAAGGAGGCAGCAGAGGTTGAAGCACAAACATTTCACTACAGATTGCAACCCTGCACTACAGGAATTATCCTAAAATTTTACATAATCAAAGACTTCTATTCTGTGTCTAGATGAAAAAAAAAGGAAAAAACAAAGAGAAAAAACAAGCCATTTTAAATTATTTGGAAAAAAATTAAAAAAGAAGCAATGAGTTGGAGTCATATCTTCAGATAGCCTAATCTCAGCCACCAAACTGTAATTAGATAGGAATGCAGCAGAAAAATATGGTGATTTTTCTCTGCTTTTATAACCAGGCCTTTCCCTGAGAAGCTGAGAAGAGGAAAAAAGTCGAGAGTTTTGTAACCATGCCTTGAATTTCTACAAGAAGGTGTAGAATTTTCTCATGGGACAGAAATGAAGAAACTAGAACCATTCTTCCACTGTTACAAAATACATAAGACTTTTTAATGATTTTTTTTTTTAATGTTTTAATCCAAAGTGTATTTTTCACTTTTGATCCATTAATGAAAATCCTTGATTTACTATCATCTAGTATCTAGGAGCAATAACACTACCTGGCATGTTTCTGTCCTACAGGCTACAAAATACCAAACTCTGTTTTCCTTAAAGTACCTCTCACGAAATGCATTTATCTCTCTCTTGACATGTATAAATATGCATCTAAAGGTAGTAATTTCACAGCATCTTTTCCCTTTTGTAAAGGCAGTTTAAGTTACTCACTCACTTAAAGGACTGCATCTGTACTCTAATGCGGGTTTCAGTCCTGCCTTGTCCTTGAGCATAAACCAGAAGGAGAACACATATCCGAGATGCATTTTCTCTAAGGCTTTAGCTTGTCATCTTCTTTAATTAAGCAACCGTGGGGGTGTTTTCAGCAAAAAGGAGGTTGGTTCTGTCTGTGAAGCTCAGGCAAAGGACAACAGGCTATGTATACTGTAACTGTAAGTGCATTTTATGTCTTAAAATGCCTCAACAAACCAATTTGACAGATGAGACATGTTAGTTTAGGCTTGCTGCTGCTTCAAAGAGCATCATATATACTGTTCATCTCACTGTGGGAGCTGTAAACCCACTGTAGAGTGGGCCAAAGTGCTCACAGAGAAAGCTAAGTGCACTTTGCCTGGACCAGAATTAGCCCCACGGTCTTCTGCTGCCACAAGCCATTTCTGCTGCACGCTACCCACAATTTTGCTTGGGTCCAAAGCACCTGTGAATAATGAGATATATTCCTGAGCAACTTCTTTCATCATTATTTCATTTAGGGTGACTTCAGGAACAATTCTTTTGTAGAAATGCTTTTACCCAGGCCAAAGCTGAGCCTTTTTTCAAAAGTAATTTAAATAACTTCTTCCTGATCTTTTTAGTCTTTAAGAAATGATCCAAGCCAAAAATATGTCATTATTCTTTATCTCTGAAGAAACATAGGGTACAGAAAAAAAGAAATCTGGTTTCAACAGCAAAACCTTTCAACAGCTAGTTGTTTTTAAGCATATGTAAAAATAAAACTCTTAAGTTCCCTTCTTTTTGTCTTTCATCTTCAGTAATTTTTCAACTTCTTTCTCAGGATTCATGTAAAGGGTAAACTTGGTCCCTCTCCTTCATTTTGTGAGCAATAAGAAATAAATTACGTCATACAGTGCTTTTTACCCCAAGCCTTTTAAAATTATATACATTTTCAACTAGAGAGAAATGCCCAGTAACCTAACCAACTGTTTTCTTAATGAGAAACTGAATTCTCACCTATGTTGCACTCCCAAGTCAACCCCATCTCGCCATGATTCTGCAAGTCATATCTCAGAGAGATAACACTAGAAAAACAGACAATCAAATTCCTGCATGCTAGATAAGCAGCAACTGAACTGGAATGATGGAAATACCTGTGGTGTCTAGAAAAGTTCAGGTACCTTATTACTTTAAGAGGTAAATAAGTCCTTAGATACATCTAAGATACTCTGATCCTAAACTGCGGAACAGAAATAATCGCTTTGTCATGAAGATTTGCTGAGCTGCTGAGGTTACAAACGTTGTACCTGAGCTATCCAGCTACAAGGCCACCTAGTTCGAGTCATTTCCATCAGGGCTTTTAAGCAGCCCGATCTGCCTTACAGGATGCTGAATAGCAATTCTTTCTTACTTCTGTGTCAGCAGGGCTTCAGTTCAAGAGTCTTAGCAAATTAATGACACTCACATTTCTAGGTGTATATATTTTGTCCAAATGCCACAGACCATGTCTATTTTACTTTTCCTTGCAGTATAAACTGACCTTTTATTGTTCACTTGGAAAGTCTTTGCTTCTATATCTCATTTTCCTCAATTCATTTATTGCTCCCTAACAGGTCCTGTTCAGTAACATACTTGAAAAATTACCACTTTATTCTAATAGTGTATTAACTCTGTGTAACAGCACGATGAAAGAGGCAGTTTAGAGCATGCTTTAGCATTTCTCCATTCTATTTTTATGGAATGGAAAACATTTCCAATTATTTAATGTTGTATTAACATCCAATTTGCCTCATCTAGCTGCAATTTATCATATGATTTCATGCCAGAACTGGGGATTCCTATGAATCATGCCATGCAAATCAATAAAATGAAATCAAACAAGTCATGGTATTAAATGACATTTCATAACCCAGATTTTTATTGGCTAATATAAACTTTAATTAAAGTTAAGTTTAATTAATTTTAGTTAGTTCATCTGCCATTGTATAGAGAAATGACTACTCTGCTGCTTGTTTTCTATTTCTACTTTGTTTTGATATAGAAGTCAGACTTTTGCACAGTACAGTGCTGAAAGGTATGGAAATTACATGAGAATAGAAGGCACTGGGAAATCCTTGGATGTCAGTGAAGTAGTTTGACATTTACTGTGATGTTACACAGGGGATTAGACCCTCTAATAGTGACACTCCAGGGAGCAGTATTGGTGTATTACTTGGCATGTGCCTGATGTAGCAGGGGTTCAAAGGCAGTATTTGTGGAAATAAACAGCAAGCAAAACAGTGCTAGACCATTAGAAAGTAATGCAAAAATGCCACAATCTGTAGGGTACAACATCTCAAACCAAGTCTTTCCTTTCATCCTTAACAAATTGTTAACTCTTCATGAAACGCCAGCTATGCCAGTTCTCTCCTATTACCTATCATGTATCACCTCTCACACAGCAGATCCTTCATGTTTGTTTGGTATAAAATTTTGCCTAAAAATGCATTAACCCTATCTGGAACAATAATCAACCTCGTTAGACTAAATGTCTCTAAATTTTCACTTAGTTTAGTAACAGTCATAACAATTGACTATTATTTACTCACAGTGTTTGCCAATTCTGACAAAGACACTTTCTGGGAAACATTTCTACCAAATCTTTATTGACTCAGGTCTCAAGATTTAGATGTTGAGAACATACATATTTACTTGTTCCATGCATCTTATTTATAAAGTAAATATTCAAAATTTCTGACTACCAGTGTTTCTGGTTCTATCACATCTATCACATCACATGGTATTCAAGATTTCTGTATGGCTTTCTAAAATCCTGATTTCTACAATGGCATAATAATGTTTTCTTTCTCATTCTTTATGCCTCCTCTATAAAGCCCAGTGCTTTACTTGCCCTTCTTGCTGTTGAACTTCACACAGTATCCAGAGAACAATCCAGAACGGCTTCATCATCTCTCCTTTGCACAGTAATAGCGCGGTTAGAGCCTACCATGCACAGAAATAGAACAATTTTCCCCCTCTATGCATTAATTTGCATTATTGCCACTGAATTTCATCCGCAATTTTATTGCCCAGGATCACAGGATCCTTCTGTACAAGTTGGCAGTCAGCTTTGGATTTGTCAGAACAAAGCAATTCTCTATCATCAGCTTAGTTGTTTTCTTGGCTTCATTTTTTGTCTTCTTTTTTCTGATCATTTGTTAATACCTTGAGTAGAATAGATCCGGGCGGTTTTTCCTGGAATAACTAAAACCTGATAATTCATCCCCACCTTTGTTTCCCAACTCATTGCATTACTCTTCTATGACATAAAACTTCAAGGCAGTAAGAAAATTTGGTGAAGGGCCTTGCTAAAGAAATCCATGCACATGATGCTAACCGAACAGCCCTGTGCACATACCTTGGCTCTTAGTCCAGTAGGGACTCCTGAAAAATTCCTGTCACCTCTTCCCCACTGTATCATCCCTATCCATGAGTCTTTCCATCCTTTTTTTCCATAGCTCCTGTTTCCATGTTGGATGCAGAAATCAGGCTTCCTGCAACGCAGCCACTGCTCCTTGTGGGATTTTAAAGATTGGCGTTGCTTGCCATTTTCCCCTCTGCTACTATGATATATTTAAACATTACATACTGCCGGTAATAGTTCATCAGTTTTACACTTTAGGCCCTCAGAGAGCTTTAGGGCAAAAGCATCTGGGCCTGGTAATTTGTAACTGTAAATTTTATTGATTTGCTTTAAAAATGTTGTTACTGAGGTCTCAGCATGGGATGGTTCCTCAGACTTAGCCCAGTGTGGGTCCCACCTCTGCCATGAACTCTTGTGCAGAGATTCATTGCACTTGCCCGTGATGCTCCCTTACACCCCTTCCTCCACCTCCACCCCAGCCCCACAGGTGTCCTGCAGGCTCTCCGCCTCGCCAGGTCTTGTGAAAATTTCCAGCATCAGCTTTTAGGCCTTCAGGAAGCAGTGCCTTGAAATCTTTTCTGATCCATTTGTTATACATTTCAGCTACCAGAACTTAGTTGTTTTTCTACTTTTCCAACAGGGTGTCTTTATTACTCCTAATAACATCTTTTACACTACTATTTTACCTGGACCGCTTTTTTCCCCGTTCTAAACAAACTTTTCTTTTAACAAGGTATATTTACTCCAAGCATCTAATAGAGCATCTTTAAACACCCTCCATGTCCCTGCAAGCCGTTCCTTTAATAGGTTTTCTTAACTTTATGTTGTTCCCCCTACAAAAGGTAGAAGTTACTATATCGGGGTTTTAGTTGTGTATATTTTTCATCTCTGAAGATGTTGAAAAGTATTATGTTCGCTCATATCGATAGCCTCTTCTATGGTTAAATCATATGCAAGGTTCAATAACCTACTTACAACTAAATCACTAGATGATTTTCCTCCTTCAGCTTCCCTGATTACTTGATCCAAGAAAGAAACACTAACACCTCTATAAAGGTCACCTCTACATCAAATCCTATAAGGTATTTATCCTCTTTGCTCAGGGAAAAGTGGAACAGAAAGTATCTCCTGATCCCTGCAAATCAAGACTGATATCCTTCCAGAAGCATATTCTCAAGACAATCTTATCTTTTAAATAACCCCAAGTTATTTGGATTGAAGTCCACTTATTTGGTACATGGATGTAAGGTAAGGAATGGGAATAAAAAGAAGGTCAGATTAATGGTTCCTCCTGCATTAAACTTTGAGAATCTATATTGCTGACTGAAGTGTCATAGATGCTGTTGTGCTCTTGAAACTTACTCAGCAAAGCAAAACCTCAGGGTTCTGTGTTGCTTTCGGATGCTGGAATAAAAAGCAGATCTATATACCCTAAGGTATATATTCAAGAAGTCCAGGATACAATTTACAAAGGATAACCATTTTGCACATATAAACCATGGATGTGCATGTTAAAGTGAGCTCTTCTTTCCATTATTTCCAATGCTTTCTCCAAAGCAGATTTGCATTTGCAAACTGGGTAACAAGGGAACTAAATGGAAAAATTACACTAGGCCAACTAGGACGTTACACATACATATTAGTGTTTAGCAGCCCAAATTCACAAATCCATCCTAAACCAGTGATTATCACGTGGTATTGGAAAGAATTCTGCTTTTTTGGAAGATTTCCGATATATTCTATCTGAAAGCTAATTTAGATTCCTGCAGCTTATAACACAGCACCACTAAAGCATTTTGGGTGAAGCAGTTCCTGCTTTCAGGATTTTGCATCCTGAAATACCTACAGCAGATGGTAGAAAGCAGAGAATCCAACTCAGAGCCATCACATCCATGCTATTGACTGCAAGTAACAAGATTTGTGTCACTTCATCAATCAGCATAACTGTGCATAACGCATGGTTAGCCTTTTTACTTACCCAGTAATAACAGGCTATCTTCTTGAGACTCATACCATAAACAGACCTGCAGGTAGAAGCTGAGCAATTGCACCCAGTAAGCCAGTTGAGAAGGGACTGTTTCAGAGTGGAGGACAGCACGTGTAGAAGCAGCTGGACTGTGCATGTGACTTCCTCCTTTTGCTGGCTACGGTGCTAATTCACATCCATGGAAAACACTGAATGAGACTTTGGAAAGAGGGTATCCAAAGGAGATCCATAGGGTTTTTTATAGGAGCTAGTCTGATATCCCCCTTGCTATCAAGCCATCAGTGAGACAGAAAAACCTGTATGTAAAATTGTACTGTGCACAGTAGATGCAGAATGAATTAGATGTCATAAGCTGATAAATGGATGATTCAAACAAGAGTGAGTGAATTTGCCCCCAAGGGCCTCTGTCACTTTTGTTATTAAAATAAATACTGACTCCTCATTGTATATTTTTTTTACCACATTTACCAAGCTGTATTTACACTTCTTTGTTGTACATAAGACCTCACTCATCTATGAGTACCTGCAGTCCTGTGAGTACAATTAAAGCAGTAGGCCAATTCTAGATTAACATGCAAACTAGAGTGTCTTTACTCAAAGCCACTACAGACAGAACAAATCCTGTTACTGCCCTCCCTCCGCCGCCTCTCTGAGGACATCTTTCCAAGGCAGCAGGACACACAGCCCTGTAGGAGTTCCCAGGACCGCTAAAAATCAATGCCACCCTACCGGTATTCTGGCTGTTTTGCTTTCCTGGATCAACCAATGCCATGAGAAGAGAGGTGGATTACCCTGAGCCCCTGTGGCTCTAGCAAATCAATGAGGTTGATCCCCCAAACTTAAGCAGGCTTTAGGACAAGATAGCGGTAGAAGCACAGTACAAAGTGGCCATAATTCCCAGGGAATTTGGCTCATGGTATCGATTGCCGGGGGGACTACAAATGAATACAGCAAGAGGCCAGAAGTTTTGAACACCCATCAAATACAAATGAGGGAGCATCAGCATATCTCATTAGTTTTCATCAGGATAAAGAGCTCAAAATATTATACAAGTATGTTTCCTGAAAATAAATTTTTGGCAGAAAACAGAGCTGTCAAGAGTAGGAGAAAACAATGTGTTCATCAAGAGTTGCTTCCTAAAGAGATAGCAGGGATGTCACTGAGAAAAGCTTAAGGATGAACTGGTCTTGAAAACCATACTTCATTTTTTATACCGATTACTGATGTCAGAGAACTTCAATCTCTTGAAGACACAGCATTTCAATCTCTTATATGTGTAGATTTGTCCAAATAAATACCAAGGAAAGGGGTTTTCTTGAGTTTGGAGACAAAGCACTAGTTTATCACAATGAATCCAGAGAACTTTTTCCTACTCATTCTGAAGAAGTACCCTCAGAAACACCAAATAAAGTCCCCACCTGCACAGAACATGAAAGGTACTTCACATAGCCAAGACCAGATTAACTCTCTGATAATTTCTCTGCCAGATCACGAATCTTTCTCTTTCTAGCCCAGCTCAAGACCAAATTCAACGTTCATTTATAAAGTTGGAAGCTTGAAGCACAACGACAGCCACACTTCAAGTCCATTATGCAGAAGGAGATATCCTGCTCAGGGACGTTTCACCTCCGGATCCCACACGCCTTTCTGCACCAGGTAGGTGCCAGTAGCCCTACCGCTGCCGAGGGGCAGGACAGTCTGGTTGCATCATGACTGTTTAAAAATAGTTACTGATTACACATAGCAGAGGCAAGCAAATTCTCCATTTGCATTGCAGTGGTGCTGCCACAGGTAGCCTGCAAAATTAATTCATTTAAGCAGTCTATGTGATTCAGCATTGGAGATACCCACTAGAAGTCATTTCTGTCTATGGGTAATGAGAAGAGTGCAGGAGCAGGTTTTCCCACAGCATTTAGGCATTTGTACTCATTATTCTCCCTGGTCACCTCCCAACCATGAGAGCTGGCAAGTACAGTCTCTCACAAAAAAAACCCAAAGGGGTTGTGGAGGATGGAGATGGAAAGTCAAAGCAGTTACACAGAAGTTAGCACCGTAAGTTAGCCATGTCCTACCTACCCCATCAGGACAGCAAAGGGAAATATCAAGGACCTGACTCCTCACTAGTAAACAGGAGGGGGGAAATGTGGATAACGGCAGGAAGGAGGGAAGTTAAGCAGTTCTTTTTCTTTTCCAGTGAGTCTATGGTAAAATTTCAAAACTACGTTAAAACAAAGAGGAATGAAACAGGCAACAACCACAACAGACATGGGATGAGATGCCGCAGCCACTGAAAGAAAAGGATATTTTGCCTGGTACATTTTCTCTGGGCCACTTAATTATCATGATAGCTGTTTATTCTTTCTTCTGCTAAATATTTACTATTCCACACAGCACTCAACCTTGTCATCAGTGAGGATGGCTGTCAATCAGGAGGAACCCATGTCAGTGTGATTGGCTTCCACCCCATACTGCAGTCTCAGCAGACACCCAGGAGAAGATGCTCAGCTGGGAGTAGCAAGGTAGTGATAAGTTTCTCCAGCTTTTTATTCCCACCTTCTGACAAAACAGAGTGCAATCAACAGTGGTAATGCACTGCACTTCTGCTGAACATAAATGTTCTAAGAATCAATACAAATAATTTTTTAACCATACCTACAATGCAGACAGTTTATTTTGCTTAATCCCTTTGCCCTTGCCCCCCAAAAAAATCTGTTGGTACAGCATAAATAGGTAATACACCACTACATTAGAGTTAAGTATTTAAGGTACATAAATCACTCCCTTTTTGTGCTTTTTCACAGCACTGTGTGCCTATTCCTCTGCTTCACATATGTGTGCCTATTCTTACTGTGTTATAATGTAAAATGTCAAAAGTAAATCTGTGATACATTTGGAAATTTATGACATAAACTCTGCTTTTCCAAGCTAATTTATCTTTGCAATTTCACTGGATACAGTAGCTTGGTCTTTCAAGTTGGAAGAGCTATGCTTCACTATGGCCAGAAATGGATTAGGGAGACTTAACACAAGTCAGAGAAAATTGGCTCAAACGCTAGTAACCCTCATCATTCCTCTTTAGAGAGGTTATTTACAAATGGGCAAACAAGACTTGGATTTCCACGCTTTATATTTTCATTCTGGCAGAAAAAAAAGAGTGTGCACATAGCATACAGCAAAAGAGATCTCCCCAGTTCGAGGACAGAATAAGCCAAGTAAGAAGTTACTGTCTCACATAAAGTATCTGCAGTGAGAGAACAATACTGTGTCCGTCAATGCTCAAAATCCCCATCAGAGTTTGCACTGGCTTCACTCGAGTGCAGCTCACAAATCCTGAATCTCTAGTCTCCTCTAGCACATTCAGATGCTGAGAAGAGTACTTTAGCAAATATAATAGGTGATTTTCTCCTCTCAATGGAAATAAAAGAACTCTGTAGTATTTGCTCAGTATTTTGTAATAAGACCTTCTGTGGTTCCTTCTGTATTGTCACTGTAGGATCTGCACCAGACTAGGGTAGTGACATTAGGACAAGTGAGCAGGACAGGTCTGATCCAAACCCATTGAAGGCAACTGAAAGGTACCTGCTGACTTCATGGGGCTCTGAATGCAACCCTTTGAGAATCACTGACACTGTTACAAGACTTCTTATAAAGCCACATCCCTCAAGCATAGCAGGATTTATGCTTGCTAAAACACTACCACAGAGCTCTCAGCTGCAGAGCTGATGGTGGGGTCCAGCAAGGCTGACCATCCCAGCAGAGAGCACAAGCCACAATGCTAAGTAGGGTTAACAGAGAGGGAGTGAGAAGACGATTTCTGTACTCCTACCATTAGCTGCTCTAAATTCAAGTGCCATGCCGAAAGAGAGACTTGGAAAGGAAACCTAGCTATTATTAATGTGCAGAAATCCAACTGCAAAAATGTCGAGACAATCAGTTAGGCAGGATAATCTTTTGCTTGAACGTGTTTTAAGTGTAATTATATAGAGAAAAATTTAGCCTTAATGGCTTGTGCTTTTTTTTTTTTAACTAATTGCTATAGAAACAAATTAAGTTGCCAGATTATCTCTTTCCTGAATTATCCATCAAAAGCCTTGTGCTATATATTTCTTGCGTTGTAACAGGCTAAGGAGTTCACGTCAGACCTCTCTCTGGTTTTGAATGACAAAAGAGTGTATGTGTGCAGGGAGGGAGGAGGAACAGAACAGGCCAGTTCTCTGGATATTTTTCTTTGGGCATTGTACTCCACCATAAAAGTAGGGGTTTTACTCTTTATGATCTGCAGCAGAATTTTAGTTTCATGTTGTAGGCATTTTGAGATGTGTAATAAAGTGTTACTGCATTAATCTGGAGAGAGTTAGAAGTCTGTTTTAGCCACGTTCTTTTGAAAAACTTTGTGAAAATGCTTTCACCCATAAAGATAACAGCTCAGCTTCTGTCTGTCTGAAAAGGAGTACGCTGCATGTTAAAGAAAAACATGGATATCAAATAACAGAATATTTAAAAGACAGAAAGAAAACCGAGAAGGGGGAGTGTCAGGGAGGTCAGTGGGATAAGCAACTCACAAGTATTTTTTCAGCTATTTAGCAAGAGATAATCTCATTCTAGAGTTGCAAAACAAAACTGCATGTGACAAAAAAGAAGACAAGACAGAAGTATTATACACATTTTCACAGAGGAACCCAAGGAGTAGAGGAACCAGGGTGGTTTGGATAAACGGGATGTCTGTGAAACGTGCAGGAAACCGTGAGATCTTGGGTCCCTACCACAAGGCTGTTTCCCATGGGCTGAGGTAGCATTTTCATCTTGGTACAGAAAGGCTACCACAGGACCTGCCCAAGTACAATCAGTGAATTTAAGGGGGCCAAGGGCAGGATGTAAGTTCTGAATGAGCCCTTAGTATTAATGTTACTTCAGAAATAAACCTCTGAGATGCAAGTTTTAAGTGATGTAGGAACCAAGTCCCTCTAGTTCTTGAGGAATCTTTTTTTTTTGAGGGAGTAAATAAATAACACAAAATTTTAAGACAAGGCTTTTGGCTTGCAGACTTGGTCCCCACCTACTTAGCTGAGGGTTTTGATGCTTTCAGGTCCCCTGACTCAGGCCCCAGCTTGAAATCAAGAAATCAAGATGCTTTGGGCACCCATGCTGCAGTTTCAAATCCCTAAGGCACTGAACGCTGCCTCTGACTTCAGTTGACTTGCTGCTTTTCTTGCAGCCTTTCAACAGCCTGTCATTAGAGAGCTGGGCAACAGAAGCTAAAAACAGCTGGCAAAGCTGGCTTATTTATATGTTGGGTCTGGCCACTTGGCTTTTTCATCCAGATATGAACACAGGATTTGGAATCCTTCTTTCTAATAGTCAAGGCATTGTAGCCCACCCAAAACTAGTTGCAGCACTTACCTTCGGTCCTCAAACCCTTTTTAGTGTCAGCATTTCAGCTCTACTCATTGCAACCATAGAATTTCTCCTTTTCAGGCAGAAATATCATGGTTGGAAACCTAAAAGAAACCCCTTCTACAACTGTGTATTTTGGGGTTTAGTCCCTTGGAAGCAAGTATAGGGCAGGACTTATCACCTCTCCTTCCTTTGCCAACAGTGATCAGCGGTGCACAGAACTGAACACAGATGTGTCTCGTGCTCTGAAGGAAGGAAAAGTGCTGATGTTGTCAGAGTCACCCTCCAGAAGCCTCACTTGCAGGATTTTTGCCTTTTTTCACAAGAGCAGATGTATTACTTCAAAAAGAAATGTGTCTCTCTAGCTTCAGTACCTCTGTCTTACCATCCTGCCCCTGCTACCTGAGCATGTTGTCCTGTACATCTACATCACAGGGATATACTATGCCCAGAATTAACTGGAAAATCAAGTCACAGAGTAGGCCCATGCAGATACAGCAGATACTGTGACATGGGAGCTTCTCTGTATTTTTATCTAAAGACATCACAACACAGTAGTAGAACTAGATCTCCCTATCTCTGGCTTCTTATCAACCAACTTTGCTACAAGATCATCCAACCTTTTGTACTGCAAACTGATAGTTCTTATGAATGTGCTATTACATCAAGTATAACCTTCCTCTCTATAAATAAACCCCTAAGGTTTGGGTTTAGATTCTCCAGTAATCAGCTTCCAGCACAGATTTCCCACAGAGCAGCAAATGTAAAAAACTCATTCTTTTTATTTCTCATCCATGTTAATCTATTTTGTACCCGTGGTACCTGCATCACCTGTAGATACGTTCCTGCGTCACCCAGTGGAGTTTAAAAATCTCTGCGTCTCTTAAAATGGTCATGCGTGCCAGTTCATATATTACGTTATACAGCTAGAGATACTTAAATGAGACATTGATAACCTGAATAATCAATTTACTTGAACATTTCAAGATCCCCCCTCCTCAAGTTGGATATGTTCTTTTACTTTCATGACATTATTGTAATTGCTAACCCACTTTTGTTGGGATACATTTTCCACTTTAATTACCTTGTCATTTACTATTAGGGATGTTAATATGGTCGTTAAATGTCACAAATAGCTTTCAGTTTTTGCTATCCATCTGGTTTACACTCCCGCAATTCAGAAATGTCCAGCCATATGCATACTTTTATGCTTTGACATGTCTCAAACTATGCTCAATACCAAGTTTATTACCGCATTAAATTGATGAACTTGTTCTAATAATCAATGCATAAATAATCAATTTAATGCTATAATAAAGAAAACATAAACCAGCCAACTCTCTGTTGAGTGTGCTGAGCTGCAGTGACATTTGGTGGTCATGCATGGCAACATTTGTACAAGCCTCATTTAGAGGAGGTGGCAGGTTAATTGGGACAAAACGCAAATGCAGTACAGCATCCATAATAAGCAGCCTGTACCAGTGACACAAAGAAGGGAAAAAGAACTGAAAACCTGTTTCCACTCCTTCTAGACATCCCTTCTCAAACTAATATTCAGAATAAGCAGATATCTTGAATTAGTACCAGGATGTTTTAATACATTTATTTGAAAATATACTAAGATAACTCAGCAGGCATCAAGTTGTTTTTTTTCCTCTACAAACAAAATGTTTGCAGCTCCAGACTCCTATTGCAGTAGCTGGATGAAGTGCAGGTTAATGATATAGCTTGCTTGGATTCAAGAGTTGGTTCAAGAAAAATTTGAACTAATGGAAGCTGGAACCAGTGTTGGAGGTGTAACACTCTGCAGTGTGACACATGGCAAGTGTGTGTTACACAGTGTTCCTTGGTTTTCCGTTAACGTATACTCATGTATTTCCCTCACCCCAAAGTCTGTCACAGAGCAAAACCCAAAACAGGAGTTGATGAAGAATTGAAGGCTTCTATGGCAACATCATCAATATTTATCTGTAGAAATTACAAGTTTCAGCTAGGTCTCTGGAAAACTGCTCTTAAATCTTTCAAATTGATCGCTAGCCATATTTTACAATGCAGTTTGCATATCAATATTTCTGAGATATGCTCTCTTACTTTCCCTGGGTGCTATACTCGCACTATGACAGTTACAGAGGAACCAAGACTGATATGCTGAAAAATGCTACTTGACAGTCAAAGTTAGCTCTGCAGATAGATTAAACTATAATAGATATTGTTTTGCCAAAAAGTGGATACTTATCACTGAATTCATTTTTAACATGCTCAGGCTGGCTGCATTATTTCTTCATCAAAACCATAATCCTAAATGGAGTTACCAGAAGAGGTTGGGTTTGCTTTTTATTTTCCATCTTTCATGGACTGAAGGGGTTAAATATGGCACATACCCTTAATCCATCACTTAGTAGAGGCAAAACACATGAGTAGTGGTTCACCAGTATCAAGCAGCTGACAAAGACAGGTCCTTACCAGCAGGATCTGAAGACTCTTTCCTTTCTACTGCTTCAGCTGGAAAGACCTCACGCAGGGTATATACAACAACTCTGCTTGCAGGCAAACTGCCTGTCTCATTAGGGATTTGCAATATTACAGTCTCCCGAAATATATTTACAATTTCCATTCTCTGAAGGCACTAAAAATAAATAAATGAATAAGAGCTATGGGATTTGTATCATGTCCAACAGTGGATAACTAGAACATGTGCAGAGTAATTGCACCCTTTGCACAAACACACTAGACATCGCTACCCCATAGGGCTACCACACTGATTAATTACTATTGTGCACCTCATATAACTAAATACTATTACATTATATAATTATTATCTATATAATATTATATAATT
>NW_009601054.1:0-19456 GCF_000690535.1 Cariama cristata
CCTGGAATGATTAAATATTAATATAATCTGTAATAAAATCATTTACTACTGGTTTAATTGATTAATCCAGTAGTAAGCCAAATGACAGTTACAACTCCAGGCCAGCATCTGTAACACATCGTTATTTTAAAGCACATACTTGAGGATTAGTGACTAGTTCAGGGTCTCGTATTCTCAGGATAGGTATGAAGTGGAGCCTCAAGTTAAGCCTGACGCTTAACCAAACCTCAAGCCTCAAGATAAACCCTCAAGCCTCAAGTTAATTTGTAAAGCAAAGATACAGCTTTGATATTGTAGTTGCCGCTTAATTAAACCTGAGAATGAAAGGGGCATGCAGTATCAAATCTGGCTACAAAATGCCTAGATAATGGGTCATGGGCCCTAGATAATGGGGAACAACATCAGAAAGTCTCTGTTTGCCAGGAGACTTCAGAAAACAGGAAAGCAAAACCCTGAGGCTCACGCTTCAGGGCACAGCTTATCCCAGCCTCTGGCACTGTCTGACTACAAACTGCATCTCAGTTTTGCTTCCTAAGCAAGTAATGCAGGAAGTCTGGCTCTGAAGAAAGAAAAAGCCACCAGAAAAATAGCCGGGAGGTGCCAAGAGCAACCCAACGCTCCTTTTCGGTAGCCCTTTGCTTGGTTAGAGGACAATGCAACACCTCCTCTGGGCACTCTGGTACAAGAAGTCCATACAGAGAAAGGCTGAAGAAGTGCACAGCATTTCCATGTCCTCCCACAGTAAGTAGTTTGGTAAGGTTACCTCTGCTACATGCAACTGAGGAAAAGTACTGTAGGTCCCATCCCACGTCCTTTCTAAGGCCCAGAGCTGTTAGTTACTTTTGCCTAGGCAGGCTTTGCAGCTGAGCAGGGTCAAGGGATTTAAGCCAAAATTAAGTATTCCTGTTGCAAAAGATCTTTTGACAGTGCAGGTAATATTTGACATGAATGTTAAACTCACAAGCAGATATAAAAACCACAGAAATTACAAATTGCATTGCCTGTCTTCTTTGGTCAAAGCGGAGCTTGATATAAATTTTATCACCCACCAAAAAAGTAGTCTTTTTTCTCCAGCTCAATTCAAGAGCTTGCATAGTGTTAAGTTTAAAATGCAGGAAATGATCCATGCTTTCATGTGATAGTAGTGTTTTTAATTACTTGTTTTAAAATAGAAAAGACACATTGCCAGAAATTTTACAATAGGACACTGAGCTATTTCTTCCTGTCCTTGTAAACGCCCTGTAGCCAAAAGAAATCCACAGAAATGTTCTGTGAAAACCTGGATGATAAACCCCTTGTTTAAAAGCGAGCGTCATAAAACCAAGGCCACAGAAAGCAACATAAAAACAATGTCCTGAAGTGTCCTTACCTTTGTGCAAAGTGCAAAGAACTAAATGAGGACTATAATTCTTTTTTTATTATCATTTTTATGAGGATCTGTTGAGTCATTGCTATCAAGGCTTAGCAGGAAGCAGTTTGCACAGCTGGATACAGCAGTTGAATCCGGTGGTTGCTTCCAGAGAGACCAAGAGAGAAAAAACAAACAAACAGACAAACAAACAACTCCTTAGGAGTTTCTATATATGCTGGTATATAGAAAGACATATTCTGAACATGGGAAAGCTTTCATTTCTTTTTTAAATGGTATCTCTATAAAGAGCGGGATGGTATGAAGGACTCTAACTTTGACAGATGTTCAGTGCCAACACAGTGACACATAGGGCTGATCTCAGAGCTGTTTTGAAGTTATCGTGTTGGAAACTCTAAGCCAGGAGATGTATTGATTAAAATAATCAATCAGACCTTGGAACAGACAAGATGCCCAGAAGTTTATCCATTGCTTGCAGCTGTTGCAGGAGTTTCTAGGAGGAATAGCTGCATTAAAACAAATAGGTCTTAGAGTTCTAGTTAAAAAAAAAACACCCTGAAAGGGAAGTGTAAACCTGAAATTTTCAGCAAGCTTGATAGCGGGCCAGATTAAAACACTGCATTCAGGCATCCAGAGCTCTGGGAAAACTCCTCTGAGAGTACCAGACAAGCTTACCAATACTAGGAAGAAAAAATAGGTAGTACCAGCCAACAGGCAAGTAACAAATATTTAAAAGTAATTAATTAACTTCAATTTTCACTTGAAAAATACAAAGTTTCAGCTGCTAGCTTTGAAGAATTATATTCAATTATATTCACTTTGTCTTCATGTCTTCTTCCACACAAAAATGAAATCTGTTGTTTGGCCTTGTTTTTCTCATTAGGTCCATGCAAAATGGATGGGTACTTTCATTTCAGGTTTAAGAATACTAAGTGGCTGGGGAGAGGGAGAAAATGTATGTAAGTATGCATGTGTGCACAGATGTAGATAGATATACAGAGAGAATTATCACTCAGTGGTTCTATGTTTGGGCGATTAGGATTCCTGAATAATTTAGCCGTTCACGATATTTCGAGGTTTTTGAACTGAATACCATTAAATATAATTACCAGAATATTTTCTATTTCTCTTGGTCTCTGAAATCATGTTGATAAATAATTAGTGTCTGAAACAACTGCTGCTTACTTATGGAAATCACATAAATGTGTTGATTTAAATGCTGAAATAATCTGTTTGGAAAGTAAAGCCCTATCACTTCAAGCCAAGTTTCAAGCGGTCGAGCCACTGGGAGCATGTTATCAACCCCGGTGGCCACTGGATGTCAGGGTTGGACCTGCATAAATTCTTCTTCCATAAAGAGGGAGTAGTTGGCTGCTCCTCTAAAATGTAGAGAGAGGGTAGAGGAGGCAGCTGGCCCAGCAAAGGCAGTGACAGTGGCTGTCCACTGCAGCATACAACCGAGATTTACATTTCCTACTGACTCGTCAGGTAGAAGAATGAAGACGTGAATACCCCACAAACAAGGGGATGCAACAATTTTAATAGATAAATCCAACGCACACCCAGAAAGATGATAAAATGGAGAGGTGTGCCATATTTTTTTTTTCAGAAATTTCTCTATTCTTCACTATATTGATTTATCCTACAAATACAATTTCAGAGAAAAAAAAATGTTTGAGATTGCATTAGCCTGGAAAGAATGGTGCTAGAAATTAAATAATGATAAGAAATTAATGTCTTTATGTGGGAAATGACCTTTTTTTGTTAAAAGTATGTATTTGTTTAAAAATATGTTGCTTCTGCTGTAACAGGGTTCCTACATCATTATTTGCAGAGGTCACATTACCACTTAGCAATTTTAGGCTGCAAAAATTACCTTTCTTTAATTGCATGTTTGGGGTTTTTTTCTCAGATTTCCCGTGTCATCACATGCACTGTGAAAGTCTTTTTGTAACGTTTGCAGTTTCTGAAATGCTGTTACAGCCTACGAACATTACCAGCCTCACGAAGCCCTTATTTTGGCCCTGTAACAGGTGGAAGATCTTTTTACTGTTTTTCTCAGAGATCCTGTGAAAAACTTTTTTCATAAGCAAGTCTGTTTCCCTACCTTGTTTTGTGTAAGCTCCTCTAATTTCTTTCTCTTGCAGTCAGAATTGTAATTCTGCTCCAGGGTAAGAACATGCCTTCACGCTGCAACTGCCTGCAGCCTTCAGGGCTGCTTCTGAGCCGGAGGAAATACTGTCCCTGCAAGCACGGTGAACTGTTAAACTTTCTTCCACTACTAGAAACCATGTTTTGCTATTGCTTTGATTTTATAGAGTGTAAATACTCAAACATCTGAAAGCTTGTTTTAGGGTTGTGTGGCTGCTTCTTTGCCGAAGGTATCAGATAAGAAGAACGTGGAACAAAAAATAGGAAAAGAAACAACGCTGTGTATCATACCATTGAAAGCATACACTTCAAGCTGCTGTGTGTCAATGTTCCTATCTGGAAAAGGGAATCATATTATTTTAAATCAGACTGCAACTGGAGAAATTCACTGCTGAAAAATTATCTCAGCCTGAGGTTCAGGGCAGGCATCATTTAGTATTGGGCAGTGCCACGTTTAAGCTTTGCTATGTTATAGTGTACCAAAACTTGGGACAGGAGGCAGTTGTACCAAGTGATTTGCAGCTTGTGGGAAATAAAATATTGGATTGAAAAGCAGCTCTTTTTAATGTTAGTTTCAATGTTTTTAGGATATTTTTATTTTGGTTTTGTTGCATCGTATGCCGCCAGAGTTAATGCACTAACCTTTATGAAAACTCCCTAAAGCAGTTCTAAAATAATGTATTCTATAGTAGGCTATTGTTGCGTGATGGCAGAGTGAAAACATAAAGGTCCTGATCAGGTTACCTGACCCTGGGTTAGACCCTCCTCTATCAAACTGAGTAGATCTGTGACCTGCACTAATGGTCCCTTGCCTCGGAGCAGCTTATGGAGCACAAAGATTCGGTCTAGTAGCCTCACGCTCCATCGCGTGCTTGTGAATATTACCATGACGCACGCCTCCTCCTTCTGTGTACGTTTGAATAACAGCTATGTGCCTTAGGTGTGCACCACAATTTAATTAGTTTAATTTAGATGCCATCGAGAATTTCCTAGGGTGGTGTAGGAGCACCCTAAAAGCAGAGGCGCAGCAGGGTCACTAGCACAGCGCTTACAGGTGAGGCTCTGAGATAACGTGGTGATCTGAGAAATGTGGTGCAGAGGGAGAAGATGGAGCTGCTCTGCCAAGAGCAGGGCGGAGGTCTGGGGGAGGCAGCTCTCACTTGCTGTTGAGAGGGAAGCGCCCTATTCCAAAGCCATCACTTTGGAAATAAAAGCCCTTCCACTAATGTGATTAGTTACCGCGTCAGGCTAAAAATAGAGCTAATAATAGTCTGCCAGGTGAGTTGAAATTGCTTGTGTCCATATACATGTCTGTAATGGGAAAGGTTTGTTCTTGTCGTGCATTTTGAAATAAAATGAAGTCATAATAGGAAACGGAACAAAATCAGGGAAGACTACAGGACTGCCCAAGATGCAGCTGTGTTCAGCCCACACTTTTCTTGGGGTGTCTTTCCTTCATTCACTCCAGATAAACTGTCGCAGCTAATACAGCCATTAATTGTGCTCAATAAGGTAGCAATGAGAAAAGATACATCTTAAATAGGCCCTAGAGGAGATATCAGAAACGTACATGAGCTTAAATTAGAAGAAATTGATTTGACCATTGAGTAGCTCTGTATATCATATCACTCTCTTCTTTCTATGTGCAGGGAAGAGTAAGGACAGAGGAGGTGACTTTCCTTTTTTTAAGTCTGACTCTTGAAGCTGCTTAATGCAGCTGTTTCTTTTTTTATCTGTCACGTAAGTATCGTGTTTTAAAAATACTGATTTCTTCAGAACGGTACTTAAAAATGTTCTGTACAAGGAAGCCTATCTGTAAGCAGCCTTTTCCCTCTCCAGCTTCCCCCAACACACACACACATGCACAAGTATTCATCACTTCACCTCCCGCTCTGCAGTCAGCACAGAGGACATTGGTGTCATCGTCCTTATCTCGACAAAAATCTGTCATCTGTATTCTGCACAAGGGCAAAACTCATCTGTTACCATGCAGCAAGTCAGTTCGTAAAAGCAAAATAATAGCAGGAGAAGCATGGAGCCACTGATATCAGGGAGTCATCAACTCGTCTGTTTGGGGTGTGTTGGACTAATTCATGTTACGAAATTCCAGGCTGTGGATTGCTCGTGGGGCAGACAGCAAAGGAGAGAGAGGGGGCAGCAATGGATGTTTAGGAAATTAGCATCATTACAGAAGGAAGAATGTAACTGTTCCTTCCGTGCATCTCTAGGAAAAGGCAAAGCAGTAACTGCCAGTTAACTGCTTGTTTCTCAACTTGGGTTGGGAACTTCCTCATTTTAAATAAGAAATGCACATAAGCCTCTTGCATTTACTGGAAAAGTAAAACTCACTAATAAGGCTCTGCAATGTATCTCACGTTCAGCTTTATCAAAGTATTGTTTATTACATTTATGGCAGATAGAACATAATTTGTCACAATACCAAGTACCACAGGGAAATTTGTATGTTCAAAGCACAGCTCTTGATACCTCAAAATAAATGTCTTCTTGCTTGCTGGTTGCATTCTTGGGAATGTCTTCTTTGTCACAAGCTGAAAATTGTTTAATTCACCAGATCCTCAAAATAAAAAAGTAGACCCAGGGTGTTGAGACTTGGCAAGGAATAAGCCACTGGAAGCAAGGTATTTACAGCCAGGATTGGGCAGTGTTAGTAACGTATGGTGATAGCCATCCCATCTATCCATTTTGGCATGTGATTTGAGAGCTTGAAAGAGAACTGTTGATTTTGGAAAGCAAACTTATGCAAGGAGTACAGCAGAAAGACATTATCTTTAAACTGGAAGAGGGAAGATTTCGATTAGATATTAGGAAGAAATTCTTCCCGACGAGGGTGGTGAGGCAGTGGCAGAGGTTGCCCAGAGAAGCTGTGGCTGCCCCATCCCTGGAAGTGTTCAAGGCCAGGTTGGATGGGGCTGTGAGTGACCTGGTCTGGTGGGAGGTGTCCCTGCCCACGGCAGGGGGGTTGGAGCTAGATGGTCTGTAAGGTCCCTTCCAACCAAACCATCCTAGGATTTTATGAGTCTATGATCTGGTTTAGATCGTAGTATCTCTCCCCACACCCTCAGCACCATGCAGACTGAGAAACCTTGAACTGGACAGAATCTGGAAAACTGCTGGACAAAGTGTTGTCAAAGCCGGGAACTCAGAAATCATCCGAACCTGGAAATTTTTAAGTAAGCTTTTAAAATGGTGATATTTTTTTTGCTGTTGTTTTTAAGTAACATATATTGTTTGCTTTCTTTTTTTGCCTTTTTCATTTTGAGAGTCTGTATTTCACTTAGTTTGTATTTGCTTTTCTCCGTAAATGTTTGAAAGTATTTATTTGTATAATGTTTGAAGGTGCTTAGTTTTAGAAAATTAAAGCTGAAGTGTTCACACGCTGAAATGGTTGCAGGGCCAGAGGCTTTAAGAAAAGCACCAGTCATTGTGAAAACCGTTGGCGCTGGGGTTGTGATATAGAGCCCCAGCAGGATGTGTGCAGATCGCGTAGAAGACAGCTGATGCATCTCAGAATTGCTGTTGTGAAGAATAGATAATCCGGTATTCACATACAGCTGTGTATTGAAACCCATTTTTGATGTTTTGGGAAAGCCTTCAATATGAAATGAAAACATGTGCAAACCATAACTCTCTGATCCCTTTTCCCTATCTTTTTCAGCCTGGTGTAACTTAATGCCGAGCTCCTCTTGGCTAAGGCGTTCTGCAGTGTTTGTACCGCAGTTCACCCGTGGGACCTCATTCATGGCCTCACGATGGGATTATTATAATACCAACTAACGAGGCTGTTGGTGAGGTTCACCTCTGGCGTGGGTGTAAAGGTACCTGGTTTTGAGCAGGACTAATGGGATATATTTCTTACAGGCAGAGAGAGGGAAGCGCCATCTACCCAGTGGGTTCTTCACTTTCAGCTCCAAAAGCAGCCTAGCGGTTCCGTCCGTAGGTGTTAAGGGTGAGGTATTTCAAGTGCTAAGACCATTGGCAACACTCATTCATACTTGGCACCTCAAGAGGAACAAGCCTGAAGGGTAAGGAAGGATTATGGTTGGTTCCAGATGTGCCAGCAAAAAAAGTCAGCATTCCAGGAACAGGCTGGGGCAGAGATTCCCACGCCAACATGTGCCTGAGTCTGCGACTGCCTGTAGCTGGCATGACACCTCCGCCCTTGTCACACTCCAACATGTAGGAAATTATGTGCAACCCTTGAAAGAAAAGCCAAAGACAATTAAAGAAATTCATTCTCAGCTACAATTGCAATTACAGCAAGTTGCCGGATGATTTCTATAAGCAAGGGATGAACACACAACAGTAGCAACAGAAAACACTATCAGAAAGGAAATCTAATTTCTTTTAGTTAAAGGACCATGAACACCAATCCGTGTAATCCCATGACAGCTTTTCTCTCCCCCATTTAATTAGTTCCTTGTGTGAAGATGAGCTGAAGATCATTCTCCTTTACAATGTATTTACTCTGTCTCACATAGGTATCTGCACACAGAATAAAGGCTCCACAACCTTTTCCATACCGTGGCTGCCTGCTGAATGCATCACTGTGAAAAGGGCTGCTCCGACTGACTCAGCTGCAGAACTGATTTGTCTTGTCAAAGACAAATTGGAGTTTGAGTCACAAACTTGCTTGCATAATGAGAAGGGTAAAACAAGCTTGCCGGGTGACTCAGTTTGCAATGTGATACTCGTCTCATTCCCAAATGCACATGCACCTGCATTTTGGGGTAGCAGGGATAGTTAATTACAGTTTGAATCATTTCGGTGGTGCCCATGGAATGTCTCCTTCTGAAACGCTCTGCTCTTCAGTTCTCTCTCCCATAACCCCCGGGACCTGGCCAAATGTTTCTTCCTTCACACAGGGAAAAAAAAAATAAAAATCTGTGTTTTCCTTCACTACTAAAACCAGTCACCGTTACTATCCTAACAGATCCTCACGTGGAGCTTAAGTCAAAAACCCAGTGTCAGTGCTTTTCACCTTTTTAAGGGACTATTATTACCGTATTTAAAGGACTTTGCAATGAACTATTTTCAATGGTAAGTTAGGGTTAGGAAAGAAGGTAGATCTTTTGTGTATGGGTAGAATTCCAAAACAGTGGCATAGAAATCATAAGCCAAAATCTTCCTGGGATGTAGTACTGTTTTGACTGCTGTTTGTGGGAGAAAAAAGTTGGCCTTTTAGCTCAGAAGATCTGATGCTCAAGAGGAATTAGAAAAAACTTTGCATTGACAGAGAGTAGTTTGTCCAATGCTCTATCGGCCAAAGAAACAGAAGCATGTAACTGTGCTTGAAGAAAAAGCTAGCCATAAATCTAGAGAAAAAAATAGTGTTGAGGGCAGTCATCTACTTTATGGATGCCATTGTTTTCTTTATAAAACATATTAGGAAGTGAAATAGTCTTTCTTCTGAGAACTGTGTAGTATCCTACAAGCACTAACTCTTGAAAGGAAAATACTAGCCTAATCGAACAGAGGAGGACGTTGGCACAAGTCTCAATGAAATCCCTTGCCAGAAGCCCCACGCTGAACTGGTGGCAGAGCAGGCTCCTTGCTGGTGTGCACTGTGCCCATCGCCCGCTCTGCCTCCAGCTCTCCCCGAAGATTTTTCACTGACTTAGCTCAGCACATCATCTCTAGGTGAGACTTGTTTATGACCCTAATGGTTTGCTTTGGGGAAATTAGCCCTTTGGAAAATTTTATTGTCAGTTAAGTTTCTGTTTCCTCCTACGTCCTTGAGCAGAGTCGGAGCTGAGCCCACACTCACGCTGACACATTTCTCGCCCTTCTCACACCGTACGCCGTGGAGCTCTGCTGAGAGCTGCGTTTTGATTTGATTGCAGAGATAGTCATATGTTTAACCTGCAACGAGTTCTACCACTTTTATAGCAAACCTGAAAATTTTCATTTTCTTACCCAAACCAAAATGAAACTCTGTTTGCTAAGGATGAACCAGGGCGGTGAGGGGGGCTGTGCATCTGAATACACTTTAAAAGTACTTCTATCAGTATAGCCCATACAAACAACAACTTGTACATTGACTCTGACAAAATCTTGAATGCTTGACTGCAACCTCCATCTCAGAAATCCCACAGCTATTGGTTATTAGCGGGCTGCTTCAAGACAAAGTCACCTTCAACCTCTTTTTTACAGTTTTCTCCTGAATGTTATTAATGGCTTGTGAAAGAAACAAACTTTGGGCTTAGACAGGCCTTTGATAGTCGTTTTTTTTATAAGAACGGTACTGTAATGAAGGTACGCTAGTGCAAAACATGTCTTACAGACGTATGGGAGTACTGGGTTTGGATTGCTACGCCTGTATCTGGGTGTGAACCCCTACTTCCCCAAGGTTTGGGGCATCAGAGTTGGGATTTTTGTATCAGGTCATTAGGAAGCTGGGACAACCACAAGTCTGGTTGTGATTTGCAGTTGTGTAAGTATCTGAATTCTGGGGGCTAGTTTGGGCTTGCCTCTAGGATCTGGGAAGCATTTCATCAAAAATACATGTTGTAACTGCCAAAGCCAGCTGCCAGAGCGTTTGTGTAATTAATTTAATTTCGCTTTCTGGTTCTTGTCTTAAGGGCACTGGCTAGAGGACACACACGGTCTATTCACTCACCTGGACACATGATCCTTGTGTTTTGATTCTCCTCTATACCAGTATCAAAGCAGCCCACTGCCTACCCTCCATCTCGCGCTTCCTGTATTTTTTAATATTGGGCCTGTCTCACTTGATGCCGTGGTCAAACTTCCATTGACCTCACTGAAAGCAGAATTTGGCAATTAATTTTAACTGGCATAGACTTCTTATTAAGTAGCACACAATATTTTCTATGCCAACTGTATAGCATTCGCACCTAAGAAATTATTTAAGGGAGAGAAGTAGAAAGATGGCTGTACAGAGGCATAAGCCTTGGGAGAAACAAAATATCTATAAGAAAAAGGCAGAGACATGAAAAGACATGTAATCTGTTCATGAAAGGAGAGGACTAGCACTCAGGGGGTTTGGATGCAACTTCTACTTAGATCAAGGCTTCCTGTACACCTGTAGGCATTTTGACACTTTCTGTGATTCCTTTCCCATCTATCATACGTGGGTAGCAATAGACATAGCAGTACTTTTAAAGTAATTGCTTGCAAATTGGTTTAGAGAGCCTGAAGAGGAACATAGTTCATAAATGTAACGCCATATTATTGTTGTTGTCACATAAACTAAAAATCTAGCTTAGTCCATCAACTTAATTTAATTGTCACCAAAGCCACAGGTATGGCAGGGTTTCTAACATTACTTGGAAAATCATCTGGCAAGTGAAATGTTGTCCTTCAACAACTGGCACATCTGTTCCTTTCGTCCTCAGGGAATAAGACTGAAAATTTCCATGTAGTACAGGTTTGAAGGCTGATGGGCATATGACTGGGTGTGTAAGAGGATTTGGAGTGTGCTTGTTTGCATCCAATCAACCTGTCTTGCGACTTGTAATATACTGCAAACACTTGTTAAACTGTTAAACTGCCTGCTAAAATTCTTTGATCAAGTCACAAACAGTCTGGATAGACCTCAGCACCTACTAATCCAGTATCGGTTTGTCAATGTACGCTCTCAGGCTGCCGGCCGGTGCCAGGCGAGCGTGTTTTGTGTCTTGCACCGACAGAGAGAGTGTAGGGAGATGGCTCTACCCAGACACCTGAACGAAGACAGAGATGTTTTCAAAGAAAGCTACCCATGGTTGAACTGCAGATATGTATCATTAGAAACAGCAAATCTCTGGAAAATAAACTCAGTAGATTGGTAACCAAGATTAAAATGAAATGTAGGTGTGTTGCAGTGAGAAAGTTGACTGATGAAGAGCTGGCTTTGCTGTAGCAGCCAACGAGCCTATCTTAGACACCCTTCGTGTAGTAACGGGCACCAGATGGTGAGTCTGGCTGCTCCTGCACTGCGGGATGTGGGATTTAAGGGCTTCCTATTTAGAGGCATCTTTCAGCACCAAGATCTGGCCTCTATAGCTGTTGAGTTTGGACCACATTAGAATCACAGATTAGGAGAGACCTCAGGGAGTTATTTTGTCCAATCTCCTGCCCAAAGCAGAGTTAACATTGGTTTCTGACCAGGTATCTCTGGGCTTTGTCCAGCCGGGTCTTGCAAATCTCCAAGAACAGATTCCACTTCTCCAGGCAATCTCCAGTTCCAATGCTTCATTGTCCTCATAGTGGGGAATTTTCCTTTATATCCTGTTGGAACTTGCCCTGTCTCAATTTATGAGCATTGTTTCTTATTCTCCTGCCATACACTTGGGTTGTATGAGTAATCTCCTCTTCGGTACTTTAAGGCTGCTGTTGGGTCCCCTAAATCTTTTCTTCTCCGGGCTAAGCAAGCCCAGCTCCTTCAGCCTCTCCTCACCGGTCGTGCGCTCCAACCCTCTGACCATCTTTGTGACTCTGCCGGACTCGCTCAAGTTCATCTATATCCTCCTCATACTGGGAATCCCCAAACTGTTGACTTTCTTACATAGGGAAAGGAAAGGGAGCAAGAATTCTTCCTATACTTTCTGTATAGGTACTTTCTGTAGCTCTGCAGCAATAGGGAGGGTTATTTATCTGCTTGCTCTTTCCCAAGAGTAAGCAAAGTGTAAGGCAGCAGAAAGAACATTACCAAGGTTTCCAAACCTCACGTCCACACATTCTCACTGAACAGACTGGCCCCTCACATTGGCTGTGATTTTTAATTGCAAGAGTAATTATGATCTTCTCTGTGACTGATAAGGGGCTAAACTCCATGTGGGGAATCCAGTCAGAGGGAGACGGAAGAACAGAGCCATGTAGGTAATGGAATAACCTTAAGAAAACTGTGTATTCCAAGGCGGCTGGAGATGGAAATGTAGGGAATTTGTCATCTCAGTGCATCTCTTGGCACCCCCATGTTTGCTACAGGGTTTAAAGGAGGGGTCTGCACATCATCAGCTGAGCAGGTGACCTGAGCCCCTTGAGGAATGAAGGGGGAGAAAAAGTCTCTGGAAAGATGGTTTATCTTACACGTAATTAATTTAACTGTCACTAAAGCTGCAGATATGGCAGGATTTCAAACATCACCTGGAAAATTTTCTTGCCATGTCATATAATAGAAATCTTTTTCATCACAAATTGGCGAGTTATCTCCTGTCATCTTCAGGTAGTGAGCGTACGAAATTTGATATGCAGGTATTTGTGTGTTATTGGGAATGGAAATGAAGTATGGATTCGCTTCTCTAGATGTATTCTCAGTACTGATTGTTGGTGAACTTTAAACAAATTTGATGTTGGATATTTCAGGAGATGAATTTTGTTTATCTGTTGAATTATTTTGTTAAGTTATACTTGATTTTAAATCCACACCAAATTGGTATTTACAGCAATTGTATATGCTGGAGAGTTAATATTAAATGTGAACAGTATTTTAAATTACTATTTACGTAGGCTCTTCTCTTGCATAATTATATGTTAGTTGGGTGTTCTTTTATTTATCATGTTGTCAAAATCTATTCTGTAAGTTGGAAACTGTATTTAACATCCCTCCTACCGATACGTGTGTAACACTGCCGTTGTCGGCTACCAGGTTTGCCGTAAAACCAACGGTTCAAGGCCATACAGCGCGAGGGTGTGCGACATTGTTTTCCGTGCTTGTTCCCCCTCTGTGTAGTATTTCTCTCAGGGGGCTGTCTGCTGACCTTGGCCAAGAAGCAAGGCTTATTTTGTTAGGCATGGTACAAATGTATACTAGATGACATATCTTTCCAGAAACAATTTTCTTTCAGTAAAAAGATGTGTGAATTTACTTCTCAGGATTAAAAGTACACCTACCTGATTTACCTTACAATATTTTGTTAATGTGATATTAATAATAGATTTTTGGTAATCTCTCAAAAATCTCACCATGTCATTGTAACTGTTTATTAGCTTAATAATAAATATACACTTTCAACCTTTTACTTGAATTTTGGAGAACTGATTTACCCCATCTGAAGCTGTAGTCTTATGCTTCAGTGTATTTTAATATTTTTTATTTTTATTAATATTTAAGTACACCTTAACACATTTTAATAAGATTTAGAAAATGAGGCTAAAATAAAGTTCAGTAAGCCATCTAATCCATTCCTCACCTCATCATAAAATCAGCCCTACCTGAATTGTTCCTAGCAGATATTTATCCAGCTTAAAATAGAGACACAGCCAGGACAGGTTGCATCGCTGAAGATGAAAGTACAAGGAAGAAATAAGAACTGAGTATGTATGCATAGTGCAGTCCTCCTTATCTGCCATAGTAACACACAACCTACACAGAGATGCTACTTGTAAAGTGTGTGTATATATAAAACCCACATTTTTCAGACCAAATAATTCTCTAGGTTGATAAATCGGAATAGAGGCGGTGTGCTCTGGTTTTGGTTCATCTGTTGGGACTTCCCCATCAGTTTGCTCACCCAGCTATGAACTGAGCAAATGCAAAGGCCAGCATCTGATGCTTTCCAAGATCCAGAAGTTAAGGGATCTGTGTAACAGTGCCGATGCCCAGCTCCATCCTGATGGAGGCACAGTCAATTAATTGGAAGGTAATAGTTGCTTCATGTGAAAATGTGACTGTATGTACACCTTGGCTGCTGCAGAGTCTCTCTCACCTGTCCGTGCCTTCGAGCGCCGAGGCTGGGACTCACCCAGGACTCCAGCAGATTTGGTCAGGTTTGATCTTTCTGTAACCAACCACCAAGGCAGCTGTATCTGTCAAAAGCTGGTAGCTTTATAAAAACAGCGCAGGTATTAAGTTGCCCTTCTGCCTTATTCACTTTCATGTGTAGCTGCTTCACGTACAGAGATACTCCCAGGCTGGGGTAGATGAGAGGAGACCTGTGGACCCCTGTGGCATTACTGCATAGCCATTCAGTGCCCCCAGTACTTTCTACCTTTGCATTTCTTAACTGTGAGGCTTGAAGCGTGGCCGGGAACAGCTGCCTCCCAGAATCCTGGGATACTTGCCGCAGTCGACAGACAGGTTTCAAAGATAAAATATAAGCCTTCACTTTTCTCAGATAAGTTTTGCAAGTTGTTTGACAAATACCCCTCTACTTTGACATGAACCATTAATTTTTAGCTTTTTCTAGCTATAACACTGCCCTGTAAAATGCAAACATTAACAATGACTTTGTTTCATCCCGTGGAAATCTGTCATGCTGTTACTGTGTCACGTACGACTTGCCCATACACCATCTGCCTTGCCATTCACGGAGGACTCCAGGCAGCAATTGGCCATGACTGGGCTGTCAAAGGTATTGCTCCCCGGCTGACGATGGGATGCCAATGATTCTTCCCTCACCTTCAGCTAACCAAAAAGCTCTTCTTTTTTCTTCTTAGATCTGTAACACATCACTACCATGCTACCCTTGGGTAGGTCTACTACAAAGCATTTAGATCTAGCCACAAAGCCACCTGAAAGGTTTGCACTCGTGCAGCGTGCCTTCGGAGGAAGGGAGTCCGCGTGGTACAGAAACACGCTGTGCCGTTTGTGCAGGCACCCCACTCCTTTCTGGATAAAGATTGTTATATTGCTTGTTGAAAAGCACTGGCAGCATGAATAAGGTGATCCATCAACATGGCCGTGTAAAATTTATGTTCACGCGATTCTAGGATAGAATTGTTCTATTTCATCGGAACTTGGTGGGTTTTAGAAAACAACTCCTTTTGTCTGAATGACTAAAAATTTGAAATGGATGCTCCAAAAAGCTATGGAAGTGTTCTCATTTTCCAATGGCTGTCTTTGTGAAGGTCTATTTATTCTTTATCATACCCTTCTAAGCCTTCTAAGGCTTTTAACCCCTGGATGTTCTTACCCTCCAGGTGCTTCTCACTTCACACCTGATATACAGCCTGGCCATTTTCTGCTCAGAGAGTAGCAATGAGGGAAAAACGGGGCATGGAGTTTTTGGCAATATGAACTTGCCCATAGATTCTGCTGTTACTGGGACTATACCCAAATCTGAGCTCCTGCTATGTGTCTTCCTCGCCTGACTTTTTGATCCCTCTCGACTGTCATAAAGATGTCCTTGTCCCTGCACTGCCAGGTTACAAAGTGCTCCCTACAGCGCAGAAGCTAACTGCTCTTAATCTATGGGCATGCAAACGTACGGAATAGATACCTCACTCCTCTCTGATAACAGGCGTTAGAATACACATCTTTACTGAAGTATAGAAATAAGGTTAGGCAATACTTGTCATTAGGCCAGCTGATGTGACAGGATCCGTGTCATGTTATACCTATGGGCTGTGCTCTTGCATTCAAAAGCTGTGACAGCAGCAGAGAAATCCAGTGGCTTACTTGATAATCAACCAAGCCTTCTACTCCCAGAAATCAGTATTGTTTTATCGGCTCCAGTTAACTATGCTTGCTTATGTCCATCAGGTGAAAATATTTTGAATTTGTTCATTTATCAGTCACTAACTTAATAAAACATGCTGGCACCTGCCGCCATCTCCTGACTCAACAGAAGTCCCAGGGCTATTTCCCATACATCCAACTTGGCATTTAACACAACCGTAACTAGATGTGCAGCTCTTTAAGAGCTCATGTATGGGTAATGAGCCTTCAAAGACGCACATGGGTGCCAAGCTGTGGTTCACAAGGAATTCAGGGGCATTACACCCAGGGCTGGATTCGTATGCCCCTCAGGCATAATTGGAGGAGAACATTAAATCCTTTCCTAAATAAGCAGGAGAGAGGGCATCCTCTGACTCCACAGCAATTGCATCTGTACAGCTTTCAGCACTCCATCCTTTTCTAACAGCCTTCTTCCTTCCTAATGAGGGAGAGAAAAGGAAAGCAAAAAGAAAAACATCTGCAGGGCTCAATATGTAGAGCACTATGTTATCCCTCGTAAATCCAAGTAACTCCATGGGCTTCAGCAAAGCATTAAGGTGGATTTTGCTAGCTGTGGATACACTTGGCTGAAACTGAAGACTCAGTTTCCCTGGTAAATGAATGTAGTGAAAGAATTTCCTAGCATCAGCCTCTCAGTGTCTCCCTCTGCTCACCTTGGCAATTGATAAACCATGTAATTTCAGGAGCACTTACTGATCCATGAGGTTAAAAAGAAAAAAGTTATTTGTCCAGGACCGTGAAACAGTAATCTCATTGAATCAATGTGAGCTAGATTACATCAGACCTGATTCTAGCTTAAAAGAGGCTCGTTTGTACTGCACATCCAGAAAAGCATACCTGCATTTTGTATGTGTCTGAGAACTGGCTCTGTGATACGGCACTGAACTGGTAGCAATTTGCTCTATTTTTAGCTAAAAGTTTCACAAGCGTCAGTTGTTATCGATTGACAACACTATAACTCCGTACTTGAAATTAGCATAGGTGTTATGGGTGCAAATTGTTCTGTACAGATGGATAAACCCAAGACAAACGTAAGGGTGTTTCTATGTAGTACATTAGCGCATGGAATTGGAAGTGTAAATGTAAGTGGCCCGGTGAAACTGCTCTTCCCCAAAACTGAGATCCCCAGAATTCCCAGGGGCTCTGAGATGTCGGTAAGTGGTAGTAAAGAGAAATCCACATCCATATGTTTTCTAATTTCTTGGGCTTTGGAAGAAACTTGATCGGGCTGTTCCATGATTATCCTGGTAGGCAACGTGGTTTAGAAGCATCAGGCACCAGAGCAGAGAGACGAGGGGACTCCCCGGCACGGACAGTCCCTCTGCTCTGTGGATTGTCCATGAAATACTACATATCCTTAGGGTATTTTAACATACACGAGACTCCAAATTGTTTATGTATTACTTTTCAGTACACATTTATGAGCACTGAAAGTAATTACGCCTTTCCTCTTTCTAGTGAAGAGGAAACTGGAAGTAAAATGTGGCTCATCCAAAGCCATCACCCAAGATCTAGGTCAGGATTAGAAGTCTTAAAGGGAAAAAACTTCAACTCTTCTGAGAAAAAAAGACCTAAAAAGGAGGATTCCTGCCTCCAGATGTATTGTCCATTACGTTGCCCAAACTCCTTTAAGAAAATTACTGGCATCTGTGATCCTTATGCTAATGAATTCTGCCTTTATCTATGTAAACAGAGTGTTTCCTTTCACGGGTAAATGACAGTTTTTCATTAAATGTCTCTCTTATAATGAGAGAGAGTATAAGGTGAAAAAATGTACTTTGTTACTTTTGTAGTTTTCTGTGTAAAGCTGCTCAGGACTCAGGGGAGGATAAAATGTCAAGACTGAAAATTCTAAATCTCTTTTATGGGCAAATCACTCTAATCATTTTCATTATCAGTCTACACTGTTTGTGTTATTTCAAAAGGGACAGAAATGAGTGTAATAATCCAAAACAGGTGTCTTTTGTATGTATGATGATGTGACAATCTTTTCATATGACTTATCTGATTTTGTTTCTCAACACCGTGCAAATGGGCACCCTTCGTAGGAGCTAGCAACACGATATGCTCAAGCACTTCAGGGTCCTTGTTTGTCAACGGTGAATTTCTTTTAGCTACCTATTCATGTAGCTTAATTACCTAGCCGTCTCCGAAAGTTTTCAACCTCCTTTAACCTCGTCTAATCCAGGTGACAAAATTTATAGAAATAATAAAGTCCTCTCACTCCATTTCCTTTCTTAGAAGGTTAATAAATTAACAATATTGCTATCTTGCCTGCTGCTCAGCTACTGGAATTGTAACTGAAGTCTCTCCCAAAGCGGAGGAGACTTGCTGCTCATCTATTTGGTCTTCCGTACCCTCCTCACAAATTATAGGGAAGTTACCAGATGTTTCTAGATGAGCATTTTGCTCTCAACCGGGTCGTCGGACACATCAATCAATGCACCCATAGCTTTGCCTGTGCCGCAGCAGCAGCAGGTTAGTTTGTAATTGTTGTTCCGTGCCATACAAAGCAGCCTATACCTTTGGTGACCCATGAAGTTGCATTAACACGCAGCTTTGTTTTCAGCTCCGCTTGCATTAGCAACGCTGAAGGCCCATTTGCTTTTCCGCGGTCCAGTGGCAAAGAGAAAGCCACCTGCCCGTGCCTTGGGGATGCCGCAACTGGTCTGACGAAGCAGCAGCTTGGAAAAAAAGAGAAAACCCACTCATAATTCAATGCCCACAGGTAGTTTTAGGGGACCGATGGAACCCCCCTACCTAAACTCAGCTCCAGCGTCAAGGTCTAAGAGAAAAATCCCAACCAAAGCCCCACACAGAAGACCCCTGCATTACAGTCTTGGATTTTTCAAGGCGAAAGAGCCACCTGGTCAGATATATTTTTAACTGACTGTTAAACATAAAACCTCAAGTATTTACCTGTCACCTGAGGTTTTTTTCCTACACAACAACAGCACAGAAAATGAGGAGGGAGGGAGTTTCCTACGTCTCTGCAACTGTCTCTCTCATGACAGAATTTCCTCTCAGCACGCCCGGGATGGGATTGATGCAATGTCAGAGAAATTTTGGAGCCTTATGATAACGGATAATGACTCAGGAAAGCAGAGTTGCTCTTTCAGCTAGTACTTAGCACCACCAAAAAAGTAACTTCTATCTTTTAAAACTTCCAGATTTAAATTACTCCGTTTTTTTGTGGTGAAAGGGAGAAGAAAGTACACTCAAATAAATGTCCGGGATGTTCAAGAAACGCAAAAACTTCTTATCTCAGAAAGACTTGAACAACCTCTATGACTACTTGTGTGGCTTATTAATGTGCGTTATTTGTGTGTATTAAAAATTGTGTGACCAAAGTTTTGTTGGTTTTGGGGTTTTTTTAAAGTTATATTGATGGGGAAGGTGTTTGTTTGTTTTTTTTTCCAGTAACGGTCGAAGTTACCAGAGTCGAAGTCACCACCCAAAAAATGGGTTTAATTTGACCCGTACCCCAAAGCACCGTGCAAAGAGCACACCTTCCC
>NW_009601055.1:0-237 GCF_000690535.1 Cariama cristata
AACATAAGGCACACCTTTTCTTACAACTATTTAAATATACATGGGCTAAATATTTGGCAGTTGTACTGCCTTCCAGTGCCCTTTTGTGAGTATTACAGTATCTCTGGTGGTCCTTTACTTCTTCCGGTGGTCTTTTCATAGTCTTCATCACTTGTCCTCTTGCTGAACTCTTCCAGTTGGCAGTTTCTTGGGCATGCGCAGAAAATAAAGGCTTACATAGATAATTTGTTATCAGAA
>NW_009601056.1:0-8231 GCF_000690535.1 Cariama cristata
TTGCACTTGGCCTTGTTGAACATCATAAGGGTCACACAGGCCAACCTCTCAAGCCTGTCCAGGTCCCTCTGGACGGCATCCCTTCCCTCCAGGGTGTCAACCGCACCACACAGCTCGGTGTCATCGGCAAACTTGCTGAGGGTGCACGCAACCCCACTGTCCACATCACTGACAAGGGTGTTAAACAGCGCTGGTCTCAATACCAGCCCCTGAGAAACACAATAGCTGGACAAGCAAACAGCTGAGGGGAGAAATAAAGTAGTACTGAAGGCAAGAATATCTTTAGTGTTGCTGGTAGTCCCTTTGCAAGCACTCCCTAGATAACTGCCATCAGGTGGTTATGGTGTACAAGCATCATGACAAGGGATGCCTCTAAGAGAGTGTGTGAAGAAGGGGTATTTTGCAAATGGACAGAAGATGTTCCTACCCGTCTTCTACAGCACTGGAGAAGGTTCATGGTGTTACAGGCAAAACAGGGACGTAGACAGTGAGATCTCCGCTGACGGGTGGTGACGAAAGCTAGCCACACTGTGGACAGCTGGAGGTGGCACAGCTGTGATTGCCTTACACAACCTAGGGTGCAGGCAGCTGCCAGGCAATGCCAGGGACATGCTCCTGTTCCTCCACCTCCTTGTAGTAACTTCCTCTCACTGTTTTACCATTATTCTCTTTCTTCCTTCTTTTTTGTCTCCCTAATTATAAATTTATTGATTCTACACTTATTCATGAGCTTCTCTAAGGGTAGGGAACAATTGTTTTGGGGATCTCCATAATGAGGCCATTTTTCTGACAAGGACCTTTAGTTCTGGACTAAGAGCTCAGTGCCAATGGCATTGCCTTTCAACTGAAGTGCTTCAGAGGAGAAGCAGTCATACCTGAGGTTGGAGTTGAGAAAATCAGGGTAAAGAAATTAATTCTACACTGAAAGTGTCTTAAAAAAATTAAGTAGTAACTAGGGAACAAGAATGTGAGGAGAGGGGGAAAAGTTCTACAAGACAGGAATTTGAAGCTTGTATATTGAAAAAAAATCCCCCAAAACAGAGAAGCTTGAAATTTTTTTCTTTCTTTTAGATTGAAGACATTTTCTGTAGATTGGTATCTCACACCAGCAGCATGCACCCACTGACAGAACAACTAATGTAGTTGGCAGGTCTATAATCTGAGAATACAAAATCCCAGGCTCTGGTGAAGCCAAGGGCAATATTGTCACAGAGACAAGATTTCTACCCTGACTCCTGTGGACTTAAAAGACAAGGTAACACGAAAATTTTTCCTTGGGTGCTCTCTTTATCTGTTGATCTAAATTAACCTGAGCACTTCTCTGGTGTTTACTGAGCTAGCATTATTAGCAGTGTACTTTACACAAAGCCTGTGCTTAACCCACTGCACCTATACCCTAATTTTGCTGACTTACATAAGAAACATCACCTACATTTGTCAACTGCTGTCATCTGCCATTCATATAACCACTACCACGTTCCCACGGAGACTTAAGAGCGCTCATGCAAAGAGACTTTTGCATTAAGAAAAATCAGTCATCTAAGTTAAAGGAAATGCATAGCCTAGGGAAGAATTGACAGCTCCAAAATTGGCTACTTTTATTTACTCGCAGAATCTTTAAGGCAGGGACATATTTACTCACATGACCCTGCCTTTCCATCTAACTGACTTGAAAACACAGCAGGTACGTCAATGCCTGTACACTTTCCACCTTCAGCTTCCCTTCTTCAGACTGACAACGGGGTGCAAAGCCTGGATGAAGACCAGCTGTTGCATTTCTTGAACTACTCCTCAGTCAGAGGCAACATGTGTTTTTCTGCTAGGACTGCCTCATTATAATGTCAGGAAAACCAAAAGACAAGCATGCAATGCTTTAAATCACATATCACTTCTATGTAGGGTGGAGAGAAAACACAGCCAAAAGTAACCCCTACACTTTTTTCACAGCTGAAGTTTTTTATTGCTGTTGTGTCAGTCCAGCTGAGTAGGTGAGTCAGCGTGTGAGACAATATGTAGGGTAAAAGCTCCAATCTTGTTGGTTTTTAAATAAACCCAAGTATCCAGATCCACTATGGGTGGTTTACTCTGTCTCATCTGAGACATCCTGCAACCTAGTACCTACAACACAGTTGCCACACACATGAAGTGTACCCTATGAGATGAGAAGTTAGTGTCCCCATTTCACAGATGGAGATACTGATGCTCTCAGCAGCATCTGTCTTTCAAATATAGCCTCCGACAGATGGTGCCAGACTCAACAACACATGAAGCACCCAACATCACTGGTCCCATTTTAAAACTCTGATTGTACATGCTCCTTCAACATCATAGAGCAAACCTGTGGCAGAGAACACAGCTCTTCTGAATCAGTCCAACGCATAAAGAGAAGGATGACCGTGTGTTCAACAATATGTGCTCAACTTGTATATTGTTTGGGAGTCATGGATTAAGGCCTTGATGACTATGCTGTTTACTTGGCAGAACTATGCAAACAGTTTCAGGAGAATTCACAAGAACCCTGGTTATATATGTCAGCCTGGATCAAAACAATACTTATGGGTACACTCGTTCTTGAAAATCAAGTATTTTCAAGGAACCTTGAAGAACATGTCTCACTCCATCAAAGGTAACAACTTCGTGAATATTCTGTTTAGTCCCACAGGTCATGACACTGAAAGAGGTTACAAGGTGGTGTTACTCTCCAACAGTGGAAGGCATGTGCCTGGGAGAGGATGCCTGCAAACTGGGCTACCAGTCAGACTTTGGTCACTTTTCCTGACTCTGCCAATAAGTTCTTGCATCACCCGGGCAAACACCAGAGTATCACATGCCTCACTTTGCTCAGCTGTCCCATAGATACAGTAATATTCACCTGCCTCAGAGGAACTCAAAGGTTTTTGTGTGTCTGATTGCTCTTCCACTAAAGCCAATAGGGGTTTTTTTATTATCCTGCTGTATTTAGCTTTTATTATCCTGCTGTATTGAGCATTGGTGCAGCCTCACCTTGAGTGCTGTGTGCAGTTCTGGGCCTCACAATTTAAGAAGGATGTTAAGGTACTCAAATGTGTGCAGAGGAGAGCAACAAAGCTGGTGACAGGGCTGGAAGGAATGTCCTTTAAGGAGAGGCTGAGGTCTCTGGGTTTGTCTAGTTTGGAGAAAAGGAGGCTGAGGGGCAACCTTATTGCTCTCTACAGCTTCCTGAAGAGGGGAAGTGGAGAGGGAGGTGCTGAGTTCTTCTCCCTGGTATCCAGTGCCAGGACACCTGGAAAAGGTTCAAAGCTGTGCCAGGACTTCTGGAAATGGTTCAAAGCTGCGCCAGGGGAGGTTTAGACTGGACATTGAGAAGCATTTCTTTACCAAGAAGATGGTCAAACCCTGCAACAGGCTTCCTAGAGAGATGGTTGATGCCCCAAGCCTGTCAGTGTTTAAGAGGCATTAGGACAATGCCCTTAATAACATGCTTTAACTTTTGGTCAGCCCTGAAGTGGTCAGGCAGTTGGACTAGATGAGCACTGTAGGTCCCTTCCATCTGAACTATTCTATTCTATTCTTATTATCATCATCATCAACTGTAAGGGCAGCAGCATGTAGACCTATGTAAAGTGTTTCTAAGATTCCCTGGTGACAGACACTATATCTACTAAGTATAACAGTAAGTCCCCCAGCACAAGCTATCCCATGTGGGCCTAGTGTATAGTAATACATCTTGTGCTCCCAAGTATTACTGTCACATTTCTGAAAAGGCTTTCTGCATAGCACAACTGTAACAAGTTATTTCACCTTTTAATACCACTAAGCAAACACTAATCAAGATCAAAACAAGCAAGCCACAGCTTGATATCTGAATTCCAAGCAAATTACAATCTCATGGTTCTCCTTGTTTCTTGCTATGTCCTTCAATTTCTTCCAGTATGTTATTTCATGCATCTATTCAGTGGGATCCCAAGGCTGAGATTGTCACTTAATCCTCAGCCTATTACAGTCAAAGCAGAAATTCCCTTGAAATCCCTTGATATGAAGAACTTCCCATCAAGCCCATGTCTTCTGCTTACGTGTAACATAGAAAAGATGCTTGTACCAACAGAGACGCGATAAGTGAGTTCTGCTAAAGGGAAACAAATGAGTCCACATGACCTTTAAAATCAATGCATTTTTCCTTGGAATACAATTAAGTTGTATGCACAGACAGATAGAGACATCAAAGATGATTATTAATGTGATCTATGATGTCAATGTCAATGAGAATGCCCTTCCCTGCCAGATCTATCATCTTTATTTCAACACTGAGGTGGGGCCACTTCAGATAGCTGAAGTTAAATACCCCAGGGTTCACAACTCTGTGAGTCATTTTTTATAATACAGGCAGTACTATCCTGTGATTCAATTTATTAGCAATACAGGGACATATAATGATAAGCAACAGTTCACGCGACTTTGAACCTACAAAGCAGTGAATCCAACAGCAATGTCTGACAGACAGCATGTTTACTGCTTGCCCTGCCTTCATCCAGGTGCAAGTCAGGATGTTGCAGAGTCATCAGTTCTTGTGGAAGGCAAGGACCGATTTGAAGCTCCAGTTCTGGAGAAGAGTGTGTAGGGAGAGATCCTTATGTAAGGATCTCCACTTTCATTTAAAATTTTTTTTAAAACTCTGACTGTTATGCCCTAAACAGTCAAACACTAGAGAACAAACAAGAAAAGTAACTTTTGAAACAAAAGAACAATATTGTATTTACGTTGATGCTGACAATACTGCAGCTAGTCATAGAAGAATTGTTATAAGAAAATTCTACCTTCTTAAATGCCTATGCCAGTATCAGCTACAGGCAATGGAATTACATTTCAGACCAAAACTTTATCAGAATTCAAGGATCTGTAGTTTGGGACCTATCACTAATCAGTATCAGGCTGTTTTGAAGTTTAAACATTGAGTTTTAACCGCTTCTCAGTTTTTCTCATGTCATTTCGGAGTACTTTTATTTAATCAATATTAACTAAAGGCACAAATCCTACCATTCAGTTGTTTGCAGAGCCGACTTGCGTGATAAAAAAAGGACTCTGAACACCTGCTTTGCATTTTTTAATTTCACAGAATTGCAGTCAAATGAAGCCTGAGAAAGCTGAGACGTTACTGACCATCAGTAAGCACTAGCTTAAGAGATATTTTCCTTGAAGAATAAAAGTATTCCACTGCCTACATTCCCAAGACAACAGGGAGGTTTTTAGCCAGACTTAAAGAGATATTTAGGAACCCGGTATTTATTCCTGTTGATCTCAGGTGCCTGAATACCTTTGTCTTCATGTAACTATGCCAAGTAAAAAACTCCCTTGCCAGTTACACCCTCTGTTAACATCCCTGGAGCTCAAGAATTTTTCCGTACCATGTGGCTTTTTCCTTTCACATGCCTGAACTGCCAGGATTCACACTCAGCCCACAATCCTTAAGTGGACGTATACAATGCAGTTGTAAAGGGACCCTTTCTAAGGTCATCATCGCACCTGTATACATAGTAGAACAAGCTTGCCAGAACAGGTCATAGTTGTGCCACAAAACCTCATCTACAGTTGACAAGGACTAACAGTTAAAAAAACCCAAACCAAACCAAAAATCCAGTATCTTGCCATTGGTACAAATGATCTGGGATTTGCCCTACCAGCCGCATCAAGGAATACATTATTCTGACTCAGGATGAGTGATCATCACTTTTGCTTGCTTTCAATGGAATTGTGCTTATATGATGACACTCAATAAGTCTTGAAACTGTTGGCCAATTTTGTCAAAATAAAATAGATTTAAAGACACTAGCTGAGATCATAGCCCTTCTGTACTTGATGTACTTGCGCAGATGTGTGCCTGGCAGAACAAAGCCAGGAGCTGTGCCCTGGAGATGCAGAGACATAAAAACAAAGCGCTTTGTGACCAGCACAACTCAGGAAATCAGATCTCCTACAGAACTGTGTTCCTTGATTGAATAAATGTTTACACTGAACTAATGTACTAAGATTTTCTGTTTCCGTGTTCAAAATGCAATCTATGGAATCAGAGTTATTTATCTTCTTTGAAGTTTTAAGGGACAGGCTAGTTCAGGGGCATTCACCCCAGAAAATCCTTCTCTGTTTCTCTTTACAACTTCATTTACACCAAATACCTTATTGCCAAATGGAGGCAGTCACATATGAATGTACCACTCAGTCACTAAGCTAAAAACTAGAGAAAACTGGCAAGTGTCTGACTCTAGACTTGCTTTTCCATGTTGGTCTGTTTTTACAAAATTTGCAAGGCCTTAATTACCTTGGAGCTGTTCTCCTTATGTCACACTCAGTTGAAACTGGGAAATGGCAATAAAATATTATTTAAGGGACAAATACCAAGATGCATGTGCGTACACATATTAAGGAATGGCATAAACCTTGTTTCAAACAGAAACTATGCTAAAAGATGAAGGCTAGTTATCTTTTTGAAGCTGCAATGCAGGTGCTAGGTTTGGAGCATCCCGTCATGCAGTGGCATTGCTCTTCAAAGTCGTGTGGATGCAGGTACAGCCATATCCTGAGGACGAGCATCCACAAGTGTACACAGAAGTTTTCAGGATGATTTGGGAGCCACAGGTAACTGTAGGGGCACAGGCAAATCGCTAACACAAGAGGAAAAGCTAGACAATCTTTTCAATGAAGTCAGTGCATGAGGGTCATACAGAGGACATATGTATCAGGAACAGACTTGGAAGCACAATAAAAGTCTTGACCAGGATGGAAGGGAAAGGAGGAGCAGTGAAATATATGGCTGAAGGAAAGAACTGGAACTATCAGAAGAAGGAATACAAGAAGAGAGACAAGCATCACAGTACTGCACCCTGAATGGTAGCTAATTCTGCCTTCCTTGGGAATTTGAGAGGACTCTGGATCTGATGATTCACAAAGAACGTGAAAACAGCACTGGGTGTAGGGGAAAGCTGTTTTTATAGAGAGCCCATCAGCTTTGTCAGACTCCACTTCCTGACAGCTAGTTTGTAGGGAACAATGTTCCCGTGACTCACCAAGAGATGTTTGCTTCTCATTGAAATAAAAGTCGCCATGGGACTGATTGCAGCAAGTTACATTTCCTTGAGATCCAACTGGCTCACACACTTGGCAACCACAGAGACTGTGCCAAGCTGATGTGCATTTCAACAACCCACAGATTTGAGACACTTTTAGAAAAAGAAGGAAAACACTTGAAGGCAACCAATCAGCTTTTAAAGTTTTGTTGCATTTTTTAAATTCTTGCACTAGCAAACAACCATTGCGTACAAAGATTTTCAAATGGCATGCAGCATACCAAGGGCTTAAAAGTAACATCCAAAAGTAGCAGCAAGGAGCTGGTAAGAGTAGCATAATGATATTATTTTTCATTAATGATTTAAGATAGCCAGGCTTAGATTTGAGGCAAATGTGGCAGGCATCCTGCTGATGAACTTGCAAAAGAAAGTAGTGTCTTGCAACCATCGTTTTCACAATTAATCATCATATACATCCATAATTCCTGCAGATTTCAGTCTGTTAACCTATTTGAGTAGGCCTATTTCTAGGAATAAAATTTTGCTGAACAAAGACCTAAATTCACACAGGTCAAACCACTAAGGATTTGGGAATAAAAGAGATGGCAGAAACAAGCGCCTGAGAAACCGAAGCCTTACTACACATTGGGGGGGGGAGTGTTTACATACAGAAGTCGCACAGAATCTAAAAATGAGGGTAGAGGCTCTTACCATAGAAAAACTGGTAAACCTTCTAACTCTTTAAGACAAAAAGGGGAGACAAGGTCAGACCTGTTTAAGGGGAATTACAGCCAAGTTAGGATATATTTAATAGATTTGAATGGGAGAGAGGTGGGGAAGGAGAAAAGAAGCAAAGAGCTTGCAAACTGCAGTAGAGTCCTGGCAGTCAGAACCTAGAGATGAATAAATTTGACAGTAACGCTGAGCAACCGGCTTTGGCAAGAGCCTGACATCTGGGAAGGAAAAGTTGCAGAATGCAGTTGAACGCTTCCACCAGGCTGGTACTCATTCACAGATGCGATTCTCAAAAAGAAGTTAAATAAAAGGTTTTACCCGTTTAGCTTATATTATTAGGGAGGTATGCTGCAATTACTGCAGCTACGTTATCATATATATGTTAGTACATAGGAAGCTCTCATACTACCCAAGGAGCTACCTTGGCAAAGATAAGCCCTGCCTCCGCTCCTGCTTTGC
>NW_009601057.1:0-290 GCF_000690535.1 Cariama cristata
GCGTTGCATGGGGTTGTTGTGACCCAGGTCCAGGATCCAGCACTTGACCTTGTTGAACGTCATACAATTGGCTTTGGCACATTTATCCAGCCTGTCCAGATCCCTCTGTAGAGCCTCCCTACCCTCAAGCAGATCAACACTCCTGCACAACTTGGTGTCATCTGCAAACTTACTGAGGGTGCACTCAATTCTCTCATCCGGATTGTTGATAAAGATATTAAACAGAACTGGCCCCAATACTAAGCCCTGGGGAACACCACTGGTGACTGGCTGCCAACTGGAATTAACTT
>NW_009601058.1:0-5570 GCF_000690535.1 Cariama cristata
TTGAAGTCTCCCACGAGAACAAGGGCCAGGGACCGCGAGACTTCTGCTAGCCGTCTGTAGAACGCTTCATCCACCTCTTCATCCTGGCCTGTAACAGACTCCCATCAGGATATCTGCCTTATTGACCTTCCCCCTGATCTTTATCCAAAGGCACTCAGCCTCATCATCACTATCATTGAGTTCAAGGCAGTCAAAACACTCCCTAACATATAAAGCCACCCCGCCGACTCTCTTTTCTTGTCTATCCCTTCTGAAAAGCTTAGAGCCATTCATTGCAGCACTCCAGTCATGAGACTCATGCCACTAGGTTTCCGTGATGGCGATTATGTCATAGCCTTCCTGCTGCACCATGGTTTCCAGCTCTTCCTGTTTGTTGCCCATGCTGCACGCATTGGTGTAGATGCACTTCAGCTGGGCTACCGACCTCCCCTTTAAGACTGAGCTGCTGCCCCCAGGCTCACCTCCAGCGTTCGGGGTTTTATCCCCATCCCCCTTCGGACCTAGTTTAAAGCCCTCTCAATCAGCCCTGCCAGTTCATGAGCTAGAATCCTCTTCCCTCTTTGAGACAGGTGGACTCCGTCTGTCATCAGCAGGTCTGGTGCCCTGTAAACCTCCCCATGATCAAAGAAACCAAAATTCCACCGATGGCACCAGCCTCTGAGCCAGGTGTTAATGAGATGGGTTTTCTTGTTCCTTTCCATTCTTCTACTTAAACTATTTTTTCTCAGATTCTGCAGATAGTAATAAGCTCCTAGCTACTGCATGAATAGCCATGTGAAGGAAATACAATACACACAGTTAAGAAAGCAGAGTCAAAAGGGGCACTTTACAGAGAGATTGTTTAATTCAACTGTCAATATTAAGGTGTTTAGCAAGAGCTAAAAAGTCTCTAACAAATTAAAGTGAATGAAAGACTCTGAATTCATCTTATGTGTCCTCTTTCCTTCCACTTTCATCCTCAAAGAATGTTTCAATTCACACACTTATTCAGATACAAGAAATACAGAAGAACTTTTACAAAGCTTTCTTGAGTCACAAAGACTATGAAAGTGAAAGACACCTCAAAAAGTGACTTTCAGGATTTTTTTTCAAAGCAAAGAGGGTTTAGGTACTGGAAAAAACACTCAAAATTGTGAACAATAAAAAAAATAAACTTCTCGTTTCTCATTTCTCATTCCCTATTCTCACAATGTCTGTTAGATTTTCCCTTTGACTAAAAATTCTGTCACTTTTTCCTCTATTAACATTTGGGTTTTTCTGCTTAGCCTTCCTGTCTTTAACTGTTTTGTTGGCATAAAATCTCAGTCATTTCAGATTACATAAAAGAGGGCCATCTCTGCCTGATTCTCACACTGAAATTATGGGAAAGTTATCTAGTTCTATGGCAGAAATGTCTATATATACTACAGCAGCTGATAAAATAGTTGGTAAAGTATACTCAAAATTTTATTTTAGACAAGCAAATATTAATTAGAAAACCTCTTTCTAACAGAAAAGAAATTAACTTTCCTGAATCCATATACTTTTTCAGTTACAAAGGAAAAGAGTCAAGCTTTTCATTTGAAGTATCCATTTGTTTCATGTTAGGGTGTTAAGAACTATTGATGCCTTACTAATGGAGTTTTGAGCTGCATAAGCATTAGTCACAACTACCTTGAAAGTATTCCTGTTGTGCAAATTCCAACTTACTATCTCAGAAAAAAATCTTAAGGATCTTTAATGGCTGTTATTAAGCTTACTGGGCTGCAAAATGTCATGTTCAGTTTCATCTAAGTTTCTAGCACATATATCTGTATTTGCAACTCAGAAATGCAGTTCCACTTGCTTGACATTTGAATTGCTTTGTCAGTCGGCAGTAAAACAAATTCACACTTGGGGGAAAAAAAAAAAAAAAGTCAGCTTGTACTATTATGTTTCTCCAAGGGGCAAAACATGGAAATGTTACAACAATAAAATTGTGTTTCATTTATCATGCTTAACCACAGCTCAAACCACCAAAGCAATGTTCTTAATGGAGTGTACACAAAACATTAAAGTCCTCTTACACTATATTACAACAATATATTAAAAGTTTACTGTTATCAGGAAATATTATATTAGTTTCTAAAAATAAATGTCGTAGGCTATTCCATGATGCATGTGATAGCTAAATCTTGAAAGCTGCTGTAGTCTTTCTCCCAGCAGATTAGATTTTTAGACTGTTACATTGTATTGATCATCCTCACTCCATCTTTCATCAAAAGTATAACAGCCTCTGATCTCTTAGGAAAGTAGTTTGATCCTGGTGTTTTTAGACCCTTGCACATTACATCTTAATGGTAAGACAACATATGCAATAAATCTGTGGAGGACTACAAAGTTTAAAGACACCCGACAGTTTTGGGGTTTTTTTAATTCTCTCGCCAGGATGGCAGATTTCTCAGACTTGCTTGATTCCATGGAGTTTGTTTGAGTATTCTATTGAGACTACTGTTTTCAACAATAGATTTACAAAGCTATTTTTCCTCATTCTAATGTTAATTTATGAGTACTCTTCTGTGCTCAAAAACTATACACTTCTGTAAGAAAAATGAACATTAGGACCCTTTGGGAATGTAACATGTAGAAAAAGAAAAATTTTAAAAAAGGGGTTTTTTTATGTCCAGTTTCTGATGCCTGTTACACAATGGTATTAAAATAAAGGCATTTCTCCAAAATTATTTATTTAGACAAATAGGAAAGAAATCAGATTCTTATCCAAAATACTATTATGAAATTAACTGAAAAACCTGCTATATTTCTGTGCAGTCTTGGCAAATAGATTGCTGAAAAAGTTGAGGAGGTTATCATCACTTTATATCATTGGCCACATGAAGCAAACACACATAGGGAAATAATGAGAGATCAAATCATATATGGGAAATCCTAAGTCTCACCATTTAATGCACTGTTTAAACCCACTTAAAGATTATAGCAATGAAAATGGGACAAGATAATATCTGGAACAAAGTAGGAACTGAAAATATATGTCCCTATCTTGTTTGAAAAACCAAAGAAGCCACTCCACAGGAGCTGCCTTGGACAGACACAGCTTTATCTACTGTGTAACTTTTTGGTTCATAACCATGGAAAATGAAGAAGTGATTTAGCTATAAATGGTTTCAGTGACCAGTAAAATTGATTTCTGTGCCATTTTATGACTGCTTGAGTCATTAGTTCTTTTCTTCTTTGAAGAAAGAAAATTAATATTCTGTCTATTTTCACAGGTGGTATACTGCTTTGCAGAACCATTTTTATTTCAACTGCTGTATCTTTCTCTGAAAGGATTTTATTCTCAGAACTGACCATTCTCTGGACGTTTGTTTTTGAGGTCAACCTGTTTTCACTCCTAGCTGCACCAAATTTTCCCCTGGATATTATCTAGTACAAGCTCCCTTCATTTCCACTCCAAGAAAGCTTTTAATGTTGCCCCCTAGGACACTCTTCATGTTCAAAATGTTTTCATAGTTACATTAACATGGAAAACTGTAATAAGCTGAAAAGGCAATCTGCATATTTATGGTTGAAGTTGTAAAATTTTTTTCTCCCATAAACTTTTCAAGAGAGTAGATAGAATACATTAGCAGAAGCAATACCTTGTTTCCAGTCCTGTAGAATAGAATAGAATACAGTAGAGTACTGTAGACTAGACTAGACTAGACTAGACCAGAATAGAATAGAATAGAATAGTTCCAGTTGGAAGGCACCTATACCTAGGCCAGCTGCCTGACCACTTCAGGACTGACCAAAAGTTAAGGTATGTTATTAAGGGTATTGTCCAAATGCCTCTTCAACACTGACAGGCTTGGGGCACTGACCACCTCTCCAGGCAGCCTGTTCCAGTAGTTGACCACTGTCTTGGTAAAGAAATGGTTCCTAAGGTCCAGTCTGAACCTCCCCTGACACAGTTTTGAACCATTCCAATGCATCCTATCACTGGATACCAAGCAGAAGAACTCAGCACCTCCCTCTCCCCTTCCCCTCCTCAGGAAGCCACAGAGAGCAATGCGGTCACCCCTCAACCTCCTTTTCTCCAAACTAGACAAGCCCAAATCCTTAGCTGCTCCTCACAGGACATTCCTTCCAGCCCTTTCACCAACTTTGTTGCCCTCCTCTGGACACATTCAAGGACCTTCACATCCTTCTTAAATTGTGGAGCCCCAAACTGCACACCTCAAGGTGAGGCCACACCAATGCTTCCTGTGATCCTTCCAAAGCACTGTTCTCTCCTTCTAGGATTTTTCTTTAAATTTGGCTCTGACCAGGTGCTCTAAGCATGCTCATAGAACATCCCAGGTTTGAAGGGACCTCAAAAGATCATCTGGTCCAAATTTTCACGGGAAAGGGAGCCTACATGAGATTATGTAACACACTGTCCAATCACATCTTGGAAACCTCCAGTGATGAGGACTCTGTCACGTCCCTGGGGAGGTCGTTCCAGAGAATAATTGTTCTCACTGTAAAAAAATTCTTTCTTATGTTGAGATGAAACCTCTCCTGTTCAACTTTTACCCATTACCCCTTGTCTTCTCCATGTGGCTCCATGTGAAGACAGAATCTCTGTCCTCTTTGTAGCCCCCCCCTTTAAGAACTGTAATACTATGATGAGGTCTCCCTTGAGCCTTCTCTTCTCCAGCAAGAAAAGACCTTCCTCCTTCAGTCTTTCCCCATATGACTGGACACATCTGTGTCCTTTCATCATCTTTGTGGCCCTCCTTTGGACTCTCTCCAATCTGTCTTTTTGCATGGCGAGACCAGAGCTGGACACAATACTCCATGTACGGCCTAACAAGCATTGAGTAGAAAACTTATAGAGACATATTCTACCATTTCCTCTATAGGAAAATGTCTATTGTCCTCCACCAGCTTTATGATATACATCTATGTTTTGGGTTTCTCTGACTTTTTCTTTTAGAAGAATTTACTGCCTTTCCCTCAGTGTTTCAGAAAAAAAAGAAAAAAAAAAGTAAGCAAACATAAAAAAAAAATAAAAATGATCAAGATAGAAAGCATTTGATTTTCCTCAGTTTTCACTATGGAACTGAAATACCTCCCCAGCCCACTTTTTTTTTTTCTTTTCCTTTTGATTCTAACATCTAATAAAGGAAAAAAAAAACAAACCACCACTCAAAAAAGCACAAAACCAAGAAACAAAACAAAACTAATGGTAAAAATATTCCACAGAGAAAGCATGCACCTGTTATGTGCACACAGTTCACTCTGGTCCGTCAGAGTATGTCTTACCTCCCAAGACCTGAATGACCTAATCAAACATTTACTTGCTCCCTGAGGCTACAAGATGATAAAAATTCCGTACCTCACAAAGATCCTATGAAAATGGAGAATTACAGGTTAAAAAAGCAAACAAGGGAAAACTTCTTTTCCCAAGGTACTATGCATTGGTAAAAGAGAGATTACTTTTTTTTCCCCCTCTAAATAATATATAGTTACTAGATTATGACATTGTCACCGTTTAAGGCTGGGCTGGCTCTCAAAACGGGCAGCAGATGCTCTCTGTTAATTCCCTCCCTCCTCCCGGGAGGGGAAAGGAC
>NW_009601059.1:0-8656 GCF_000690535.1 Cariama cristata
CTTGGTCTTGTTGAATCTCATACAGAGATTCCTCATAAAGGATTTGCATCTGAATTCAGAACAGGAGTGTGCTTTTAAAGTGAATCTGGTCATTATTGTCACTTACTGCACTTTGGTTTTCACCATGGAGCAATCTTGGATCTCCCAAACTGGAATTCTTATTAATAAAATTAAACCAAGAGACTCATTGTAAGTGTTAGCGGATAGTCAGTCCATGGGTCTAACCTGTCTAAAGTAACCTTATCCCTCTTCCTGAAATATGCATGGTGAGGCTTTCAGGTCCTTAACACTAACTCTTTCATTCTACATATTCTCTCTGGTTGCACTACACCTTTTGGTAATATAGATACAGGACTTTCCAACCCTAAATGGGGCATTAGTTTGAGATTCAGATATCTCCAAACCACAAGTCCAACAATGACTACTCAAGGGATTTTGGAAGACAGGTTTAGTGCCTTTGCTGGCTGCAATCCGTCAGTCACCAGAATGATTCTGCTCTATACAACTGAAAACACTAGGTACTGCATCTCTAAATCTTAAACCTGAACTTGAAGCTCAGAAGTATTTGTCATTTTGTGGTTCTGTTCGGATCCATATTGCCACAGAGAATTATGGCCCCAGCCTTTCAAATGGAGAGAAGTAGCACCACATGTGATTTGAGAACTGTGGTACCGAACAAAACTTGTGCTCTTCTGAGTCTAAACTTTGTATCAAGACAGAGACCATCCGATCTTTCCCTTGGACCATCAGTTTCCAAACTAAAAATCATGCTTCTGGAAGTGTGACTGCAAATGGTGTTATGAATCCAGCCACAAAGATAATTTGAGAACTGCTGTCTTAAATATCATTCAGTATCCTCTTTACACAAAATGTGAAAAATGTGTATTAATATAGGCACTATTAAGATGGTTCTAAACCCCTCAAAGACAGTCCCCTTGCTGTAGCGGAAATTTGCTAAGGTCAAGGCAAAATTTTCCACTTTGTGTTGCCGGTGTACACCAAAGTAGAGAGTCCACTGTATGGGTACAAGGCCCTGTATTTTTCTCCTCTTTTGAAACCTTTATTTGTTGGTAGTGTTTGGGTATTTTTAAACAGGGAGTGGAAATTACTCTCCAGTCTGAAATTAAAACAATCTTAACCACCACCTCCCTGAAAATCCCAAACCACCCAAACTGCTGTGATTTGCATACAAAGGGAAAATACTAGATTTTTATGTCATGTATTCTCTGGTGCACCTCCCTCTGGGAAAGAAACGTGAGACTGCTTTGTATCTTCTTCAGCATAACGTCTCAATACGTTTGTACATTTTTACTGTATCTGCCTTCTAAGTATTTGGTCCTTTATCCTTATAGTAATTGCCTTGTTATTTCCTTGTAGTTTCACTGTACTTTAGCACTGGACAGAAATTATCTTGTACTCTTATGCTGACGTTTATTTCATAAGGATTTCAGAAGAGGCAAACTAACAAAGCTAGTAAAGTCCTAGGGAAAATTCTATTGTGACTCCTATAGTGAGAGCTGAAGAAGCTGGCATACAAAGAAGAGAACCTCTTCTTTCTGGACTTTGTATTTAGTTCATTACCTACCTTGACAACTTATGGAATGTGCTTACCAATCTTCTTTTCCCCCCAAGAATATCTTTAAATTAAACTAGAACAGACTCTCTTTCATTTAAGTATAGATTTTGGCTATGGGTCAGGAAAGCACTCAGGCATATTTTTTGATTCATTTCTCTTCAAGACAGCATATAAGCACCTAAGCAAAGACAATCACCCAGGTAAGCATTACGAGAAACATTAGGTAAACTCAAAATCTGAACTGAGCAAAGGTCTGTCTTTATCTAGCTATAAGTTCATCTGGAAAGTAAATTCCTCTTGTTTTCCTCTTCCTTCTTCTTTCAAAGAAAAGGCATAGACAAAGCTGTCTGTCAGTGATGCTGTTGGTGCTTCTGTGGAAATGTATTTAAGAAGGGGCAAAAATTCTGGACAGCTCGAGAAGAGAGGGAAAAAAGTGTGAGAGACAGCACTGCAGACACCAAGATCAGTGAAGGAGGAGGGGGAGGAGGTGCTCCAGGAGCCAGAGCAGAGATTCCCTTGCAGTCTGTAGAGAAGACCACAGTGGAGCAGAAGGAGAATGGAGCAACAGAGAGGAGCTGTTACAGACTTATCACAGCTCCCATTGCCCATCTTCCTGTGCTGTTCAGGGGTGGGGGAGGAGGTAGAGGAGCTGGAAATGAAGGAGTGAAGTTGAGTCTGGGGAAAAGCAGAGGAGAAGGTGCTGTTTTAATTGTCTGTCTTTGTTTCTGATTTACCAACTCTATTTTAGCTGGTAATAAATTAAATTCATTTTCTTCAAGTCAAATATGTTTGGCCCATGACAGTAACTGGTAAATGACCTCTGTCCTTATCTCATCCCATAAGCTTTTTCATCTTATTTTGTCTGCCTGTCCTGTTGAGGAGGGGAGTGAGAGAGTGGCTGGGTGGGCATCTGGCAACCAACCAAGGTCAGCCCACCAGAAGTATAAACTATTTCTATCACAGGAGGTACATGGTGTACTTTCTGCATGGTTCACGTACAATTTCTACTAGCTTCAATGGTTAGGAGTTAAGTCATGGTGAAGGTACTTAGAAATCTTACCTTTATGATGATACATTACCAGAAGAAGTTTTAAAGAAACTTTTCTCAAGCTACTTAGAGATTGAAGTTTAAATGTTTGTGATTGTGAGGAGAGGGAGAGCTTATATACTTAGCTCCAGGAAAGATTTGCTGTGACCGAAACAAGACTCTATTTAAGACTGGCCAGAGACATCAGTCATTGTAGTGATATGTGTTGGGAGAGGATTCTTTAAATAATACTGGAGAATGCCTGAGCAGGATGAGAATAAATTTGGGTGTGCAAGTAGATTTTCATGAAGAAGCTAGTAGGATCACTCTGCATGTCCTTTAGCTAACTTGAAAGAAAAATCCTATAGAAAACTTGTTCGGATAATAGGTTTAATTTTCCAGTACTGCAAGATGTTGCAGGTGATGATACAGTAATTACTGTGCAACAAGCACATTAAGAAACAGTGTAACTTAAAATGACTTCATTGTTCCAACTGCTAATTTGAGAATGGAAAATACTCCCCATACTGTTATAAACAGTGGATATATTGGCAAACTTTGCAGAAGAGTTCTTATTTGTTGTTTGCCAACTTTACAGCCCTACAGGAAGAGAAATTGTTTAACTAAGCCACTGTAAAGTGCACCACAATTATCTGTGACAAGCATAAAATATTACTTTATTTCTTAGACACCTTTTTATCAACTGTTGCATATGGTACCTTGCAGAATAAGATCATATACGTGATATGAGATGAATGAAATACAGTGCTGAAACAATGAGATGCTAAAAAATATTTGAAAGATATTCATCTTGCATTTCTATAGAGATATTCAACATTTGAAATAATCCTAAGGTCTGGTGGCCATCAGTACATGCTGCTAAATTTATTTCTTCACAGGCTTCTAAAAATGGAAGAGCTTGTTACTGTAAGAATAATTTTGCATTTTGGAGTAACTGGAGGATTTGAGTCTACATATGGGTTTTTTTTTTAGTTTAATGGCGTGTTTATATCATATGCAGTTAAAATGCAGTTCTTAAATGTGTTTACAGTCAAAGCTGATTGCAAGTTGTCAGTAAAATGCCTGGTAAATTTTGTCAGAAATTGACCTATAGAAAGTGAAGATGAAAAAGAGCAAATTTTCTCAGATCTAGAGTAAAATTTTTAGTGAGCAGGCTTACTTCAGTTAGCCAGCAATCTGCAAGACAGGATACAGAGGATCTGACCCAGCAACAAGTGTCTGCCCCATGTGGTTCAGAAAAAGTATTCAGTAAACCAAATATCCATTGACAACTGAAATGATTTAGTGTCTGACCTATTAGCTACTTCTGTCACAGAAATTGTTGTAATTAAAACGTTGTATGTTTTGGATTACTTCTAATTTGCAAGCAAATCAGGAACAATTTTACAATCTTATTTTGCTGACTTTATCAAATCGTTATTCCATACGAGCTTGGTTTTTCACGTTTTAATAATAATTTAAATATAAAACACATAAAATAATTTCCAAGTTATAAACAGCTGACTTTACAGGTACAATTGATATCTGTGTGATAGCATTCCATGGATTAGCAGCATCTCCTCTCTTTCTGCCATGCTGTCATGATACTACAAGCCAGTATTGGAGCCCGGCAGGGGCCATGTGTGCAAACTTACAATAGCCCAGAATTCTTCAACCAAAAAAGCTCCAACCTCACTAGGATCAAAGCATAACAAGTAAGCCTAAGAGATAATAGCAGGCAACGTGTATGGAGGATTAAGGCAGTGGCAAGATCCTTCAGTTACACTTATCAGTTGTGTGCCGAAGTGGATGATGAAGCCACAGTCTATCTACAACCAAAGCAAACTGGATGCTGCACAATCACATCCACAACACACGGCTTATGCATGTGGTCCCACAGGCTCTTACTAACAGGTGCTAAAGCCTTTTAGGTTTTATAAATAAATCTCTACCTGCATTATGTAAGACTTTAGCTTCACTTAAGATGTCAAATACCAATAAATATTATTATCCACCTCCAGCAGGGGCTCTACCTAACTCCTACTGGGTTCACTGATCCCATACATACTTTACAGCAAAATCACAGAGCAAAATGAGGCCATCAGAGATTCCATGTTTCTGTGAATAGTTTATTTTTGTGTGTGTTAAGCCACAATTAGAGTAGTAGAAAAAGTACAAACTACATTCAACTCTCATAGAAATAAATAAACAAATGAAACAACAAACACAAACAAAACTGACCTAGTCAAGAAACATGATGGTGATTGACAGCTACTTAAGAGAATGACACATTGCAGCAAAAGCCAGCTTAATAATATTAGTACTATTTGTATGAGAATGTACTCCTACCTTCTTAAATTTTTGTCCTTATTTTCTGTGCTTTCCTACATTTCTTAGGATCATAGGTAAGTATTTATTTAACAGATTTTGAGATTAATGAAAAGGGAAAGTTGCATGGAGCTATTGTATTTGGCAGACAAGACCATTCTCTGTTTCAAAAACTCCACAACTGCTGAGGCAGAATGATTTCTCCATTTCCAAAACTGGCCTTGGAGGCTATGGTGGGTTAAATAACTGGGCAGGCAGGTAAGCCCCTACCCAGCCACTTGTTCACTCACTCACTTACTCACTCGCAGAAGGATGGGGGAAGAGAATAGGAACAGCAAAACTGAGAACAACTCACGAGTTGAAATAAAGCCAGTTTAGTAAGTGTACAAAAAAATACAAAACAACAATAACAAAAAACCCACCCAAAACCAAAAAACCCAGCTGATGCCAAGGCAATTGTTCACCACCTACCACAAGTAGACTGATGCCTAGCCAGTCTCTGAGCAATGGCTACTTTGGAAAAACTCAGCCCGCAGTTTTATTGCTGAGCATGATGTCACATGGTATAGAGTATCTCTTTGTTCAATTCAGATCAGCTGGCCTGGGTGTGTCCCCTCCCAAATTCTTGCCCACCCCCAGCCTACTGGCTTTTGGGGTAGGAGGGTATGTGGAGAGACAGCCTTGGTGCTGTGTGAGCACTGCTCAGCAATAGCTAAAACACTGATGTGTTATTGACACTGTTTTAGTCACAAATCTAAAACACAGCACCATATTGGTTGCTGTTAAGAATATTAACTCCATCACAGCCAGACCCAGTACAGAGGCCTACAGAAAACTAAATACTCCTAAGCAACAGGTTTGACTTTTCTATAACAAACTAAACTATGTAATGAGTCAGTATATATTTCCAATCTCAATAGCTGGTGGTGAGGCTCACTTTTTTAGTAACTTGTTTTGAAGGTGTGGTAGTAGAGGGTTTTTTGTTATACTTCACTGATCTTTTTTTCTCCTATTGTGAAAGGAAAATTCATATTCGAGTATTCCTTTTATTTTTTGTGAGTAAAACAACTTAAATATCCTTCTGCTTCCTTTCTCATTTTTTAATTATGCAGAGAAAATTGTTTTTCTCACTCAGAAATCAGAGAAGCTGTAAATGTTTTCTTCATGTACTTGTAACTGCATTTTTTTTTTGCTATTTATGCAATTCTTCGTGCTAGCAAGACCATAGTGATGATTACTGAATTTGAAAAAAAAAAAAAAAGTCATGCTATGATTATTTCTTAAGAGTAGACAATGACTGGAGCATTAATTGTAAGGTATAGATTGGTTAACTCCATACCGTTAACTCCATACCAACAATATTTGGATTAATATACATGTCAACTTTTAGCTACAAAATTTGTTCAAACTCTAACAGTGCTTAATTGTCTCAAAAAAGCAACTGCCAATTACTTTATATACTGACAATGAATTGTCCAATAAATTCCAGTAGATGGTTGACAAGACATTCTATTGCTTCTAGACAGTCCAAACAGTGATCAATGAGAACATTACCTTAGGGTTGCTTTGTTGTTATGTTGTGGGTTTTTTTACCTAGCTATGTAAAGTGCAGAACTAATGGGGACATTGACACTATCCGATATTAACGCATTTTGTCAGAGTTGCTTTTCATGTCTCTATCTGAAAAAAAAAAACCAACAAAGAACCAGATGTCTGATTCCTAATGTTCAAAATAGAAACACAACTTAGTGTTCTGCTGTGTCAGAGATTTCTGCCAAAAACTGAATGTTGTTTCTAAGGTTGAGCAAAATCAAGACAGTTAACTCAAAACTGGACACACATTTTTTGAATCAGGTCCTAAGATTTTATTTACTTTCCCTCCAATGTCATTTAAAGAAATGCAACTGAAAATATGGCTTTCTGGTGAAGACATTTGCATCACCTTAAATGTATAATTACTGCTGCCACGTGATTCAGCAAAAAACATGCTAGACAGTAATCAAAGATACAAAGCCGTCCTTGTTTGCTGAAATTTTTAAGTACATGCTTAAAACCAAGCAGATTCCAAAGTGCTTCACAAAATACATTTGGGCTTTGTGCTCCACTGCTTTGACAAATGGAGAACGTAATCAAATAAATTATCTAAGAGACATCTTTTTTACTGCCTCCTTTCCTTTGTGACTCAGAAGAGAACCTGACATCTTCCTAGTATCAGTGCCCCACCAGTCGGGAAGAAGTAGAAATGTTAGAAGGGTGATGGCTGCTGCTGACAAGAACACATACCTGTTGTACACCGTAATGACCCAACCCAAGCTGTTGTAAGACAAGAACTGAAAAAAAAAAAAAAAAAGACCAAAAAAAAAAAAAGACTTTATACATATATTACTTATTTTTCATATCATTATGTTTGAGTTGGAAATTAGGTAAATGGAGTTCATCCATCCAAATTCTTCATGCTTTTTCTATCTCATTAGCTCCATAGCCAAGGCAAATGATAAATGCTTGTAATATTGATGTATTTTAAGCACATGCTGAAGACTGGAAATGCATTGAACAGACTGTTCAAGAAACTGTATTGTTCTTGTTCATTGTCATTAGTGGCCCATGTATTTTGATTCTTATGAGGTAATGACATATAATAACAAAAGTTATTTTCAAATCTTACTACAGATCTTTTGTTCAGCTCATTTCTATGGGAGATAACCACATCTATTGAGATAATGCACCAGATGTTATTCAGGGAATGACTATCAATTTGAACCAATATCTGTAGAATAATCTATTTTCAAAATGCAAATTGCTTTCTCTGCATGCCCTTTTCTTCCCAGCATAACCAGCCTGTAAAACTCTGCCTTTCTAGTGTGTAATTCCTTGACACTGCAAAGCACCAGCCGAGAATTTCACTGGTATCTGTCTGTTGTTCCCTTTTCGATCCATGACAAATTTCTTTTCTACATTCTGCAAATATATATTTTACTTCTGCAAACATTCATAAAGGGAAAGTACATAGATTCTAATCAGGATCTTTTACACCTTGAATACAGGATTGCTTTTGCTATAACTTATAGCGAATCTGTCTTTTGTACTAGGCATAAGATATAACGGAACTTCATTTGACTCCATCACCCTTCCAAAAACTCATCTTGTCTGAAAGTGGGTCTTGCTCTTTTACATGTACCACAGAAAATGCATTGAGGAGTTCTCTATTTATTTCAAAACTTCTTCCTCCATCATTAATTCAAATATATTTTAGATTCTGACTCTTTGGGACAGAGATTTTTTTGAATTAATACCTTGCCCAGTCTGGAAGGGACTCAATTCTGACTGCAAAGAAGTAACACAACACTAACAGCTAGATTTTATTTAAGTCTGTGTGAGAACACTAAAACCAGGTGGGAATAGAAGCTTAATGGCTTCTGTATTTAAACACAAATACACTAAAAATACACCTCCATTCCTCTACAAATCTGCTGAAGTGTTAGGCCAGTACTTCTCACACTGCTTGTAAAGTCAGTACTTATGGGATGGAGGTCTCTGTTCCATTTCCATCATATCAACTACAGGAAGTACATATCGCACTACTTTCACAGGACATTCCTTCTGGTACTGGACTACTACAGAGAATAAATTTTGCCTAAGAAAACTAGGCACTTGATGCATAGGACTCTCCACCACAATGCTTCATTTCGACTATTTGAAATGCACCTTCTCCTTTAGCTTTTTCC
>NW_009601059.1:8687-13295 GCF_000690535.1 Cariama cristata
AATTACCTTTATCTTTTAACTTTCTTGAAAGTAACAGCATCTTTTGTGATTTTCCAAAGTCCAGCTAGCAAGAAGTGAATACCTGAATACATCAGAGATTATTTTTAAAACGCTCAGCCCATATTTTTACCTGCATGACCTTTGGTCATGGAAACATGGCCAAAATAGGCCTTAACTTAAAATAGTAGAAAAAAGAGTCGGTAACAGTATTGTAGCACATTATTATTGTCATTGTCCCATGGATTTGATGACAATTACTTCCTTTTCTGTTGCCCACTCCAGTTCTAAGGTCAAGGTTGGGAACACTTGAAAGAAGTCAGCTGATTTTACCTATCAAGCTGTGTGATAGCACATTTGCTTTATGTGCTCAGGAGAACTTACAGTTATAAACAATGCCTATCACAGTACACCCATTAAATTCTTCTTTTCATTCAAAGACTCTGTTTCTGGTTCAGGCTGCTGTGTGTGTTTGCAGGGCAAGGAGACAACCTTGTAGCACCTTATATAGCACAGATACTAACAGTTGTGAAGATTCTACAGAATAGACTTAAATCTTCCAAGAAAAGAGTGTAGCAGGTTGCCAGCCCCCAGGGAAATTCATGCCTCCATAATGCAAATTCTACTGTATCCCTTCTAGAAGGGTGTTTCTATGTCTAGTGAGTTTATGTGAGATCACAGGTCTTGCAATTAATATCTTCTGAAAGCAGTAGAGTAATACCATCTCTTCAAAGAGGCTATCCTATTTCAGAAGACTGGTGTTTTAATGATGGCAAGAGTCTGAAGAAAAACCCCTTTGAGTTTGTCCTCTGCTGCCAAAGGAGCACGCAATCATTGTTAATGCTGTATTTCTTTAATTTAATTTTTTGGGAGAAATTAAAGAAGTTCATTCCCTGTAAGTGAAAAGTTGGAAAATCCTAAAAATAATCTCTTCTGCAAGAAAAGAAAAAGTTAGTGGATATAATTTTACTCAAGTGAATCATATGTCTGTTAAAACAAAAATGTATAGGTTGAAATATGTTGTTGGACAGCAACAAGCTGAATATGAGTCAGCAATGTGCCGCTGCAGCAACAAAGGCAAATCGGATCCTGGGCTGCATCTGTAGGGACACTGCTAAGAGAGACAAAGATGTGATCATGCCATCCTTCTCATCTCTTGTCAGGCTGCACCTGGAATACTCTGTCCAGTTCTGGTGCCCACAATTCAAGAAAGAATTAGACACACTGGAGAGGGTCCAAAGGAAGGCCATGAAGATGATCAAAGGACTGGAAAACCTGCCCTGTGATGAAATACAGAAGGAGTTAGGTCTTTTCTCCTTCGAGAAAAGAAGGCTTGGAGGGACCTCATCATAGTGTCCCAGTACTTATAGGGTGGCCACAGAGTATGGAGGTTTTTTCTTCACAAGGAACTGTGTGGAGAAGGCAAAGGGCAATGGGTACAAGTTGCACTGGGAGAAGCTTCATCTCAACATAAGAAAGAATTTTTTTACAGTAAGAACAGTCATTCACTGGAACTATCTCCACAGGGATGTGGTAGAGTCCCCATGGCTGGAAGTTTTCAAGATGCAATCAGACAGGGTGCTAGACAATCTTATCTAGGCTCTCTTTCCCACAAAAGATTGGACCAGATGATCTTCTGAGGTTTCTTCCAACCTGAGCTGTTCTGCTATTCAATGTTTCTCTGATATGTGTATAAAACAAAATTCTAAATGCGGCATATTTGTTTCTATAATGAGCAAATACAGGACTTGTTTAGGTATGCTGTTCAATTTATGGATGCAAACAGTAACTAGAAATGAAACCCAGGAATATGTGACACATTGTTTTAAAAGCAAAACATGAACACTGGACATAGGCAATTAAGCATTCCCTATGTTTTCTAGTGGAATATGCAAATTTGACATTCAAATCAGACTTCTAAAAAAAACTCACCCAAGCAAAAACACTAAGAACATAAGCAGTCCAGAGTTTAAGCCTTTTTGCTCTAACTTTAATTACTTCACCATAATTTCAGTTAAGGGCAAAGCACTTTAGTAGGTTATCATTTTGCTCCTCCCAGCTGTTTCAAAAGTCAAGTACAGTTTCCCCTGACAAGACATGTAGTGGATAGAATTTTTAGATGGAGAATTTACGGCAGAGTAGCATGCAGAGAATTCATTATAGTTAGAAGAAGGAAGACACTTTAAGAAGGTGACGGCATTGTTTGCATAATAGGCTCGCCTGTTGCAAGCTAAGGGCAACTACTGAATTGGCTTAATAAATTGAATGCATTTTGCAGTGGTTAAAGAGAAGCATACAGCAGGTTCTGGAAGAAAGAGGGTCAAAAGGCTGATTATACAAAAAAAAATAAAATAAAATGTTATGGGATATATTGTTAAAATGTGCATTTACCAAAACAGATATACATGGCCTTTTAATGCAGATTTACAGGACAAAGGAATCTAATGACCTGCAATTCAGGGCTACAAGGCTTTTAGGGTGGAGGACTTGATGTGCCTCTCCCCTCTCACAAGGTGCTGTGCAGTTCCACATTTAAGATGGTGTTCCAAATTTGGATCTAATGTTTTCAGTGGGTGGTATAAGGTTCTGCCCCATTCAAGTACAGTTTGTTCCATTGTTTGCAATTTCAGTATTCTGCCCTATGATGAGATTTTGTAATATTATATTCTAAGGCCATAGATTATTAGCACCACTGAACAAAAGGCATCATAGTCCTCTATAACACTTTAACTCTACTTCAGGACTATATTAAGGGCTAAAATGGAACTGTGATGGCAATTAGGTCTTGGAATTGACCACAGTGGTAGCTCTGTGTTGTTACCCTAAGGCAACTTTTTTTAAACCTTTAGATATTGGACATATAGACACAAATGAACAATATCAGAATATGCGTATTAGATTTAAAGTGGGAAAGAACCAGAAGAGGTGATACTAGTTGAGAAAACAAGGTTGTACTGATTTCTAGATTAGATAAGTTGGCAGGGAGAGAAAGGGAGCGCAGTGACATAAAGTTCAGGCGATGTCCACCACACCTCTGGATGTTCTGAAATAAAAACTGAACCTAATTGTGAAGGGTCTGAGACAAAGCCTAGTGAAGTCAATCTCTCCTCTTTTATTGGGAGGGTGGGGTTGTCAGACTTAAAATTCTCCTTGGTTGATTTAAGCTACCTTTTGTGTGAAGTGGCTGCAGAACAAGTTCAGTCTAGGACATCATTCGAGCTAGTCAGAACCTAAAGGGAAGAGCAGAAAAGCGTTAGTGTATCAGCAAATCTCTTTTTATATATTCACACACACACACATATATATAAAGGTCCATTGGATCTTGCTAGCATTTCCAGTAACAAACACTGCTATGAAGATATTGCTGCCTGTGTGCACCCTGGCACTGTCGATCTATCCCATTCACACACTACATCTCTTTGTCTTTTGTTTTCTCTGGGATTTTAACACTTGTAGAAAATGGACAGTACTCTTATTGAGTGTCTTGAATCCAAAAGTCTATTTGATAGTCATTGCAGGCTTGGTGTGCAGCAGTCTTTGTTAAGAAACACAGTGATCTTTATATAAACAGGCTGACCTTTGTAACTGGCATTTTGTCAGGATGGGCTGAAGGTGGGAGGGGGAGAGAAAAGGGGGAGAGGAGCCTGTGCTACTTGTTGCTGTAACAGAAATTGTATTCTGAGGCAGAGGCAAGATGGCATGTCTTTCATTTTTATAACTGCATAATGAATCATACGTATGCCTACATATTTAACAGCTACTACACTTGAAATGGACACTGCCTTTTTTTCTTTACTAACCATAACATCCTTCCTTCACTCCTTTTCTTCCCTCCTCTCTAAAGAAAAAAGACAATAAAAACCAAAGCAAGCTAAATCATTGCTAAGATCAGATTAGTCCACAATTCTTGAGAGTATAAAAATTATTAAACATGCTGACAGGAACAAACCAATGTGATGCCAGAGGAATCTTGGGTTTCTGCTGTTGCCAAGCCTCTCACAACAGATTCTAGAAACATAAACCTGCCAGACTGGCAAATGTACATGAACAATTTACACCGGTGCTTAGAGATAATTGACAGAAGGAAAAAAACACCTTCTTGACCAAAAGGCTAGACAGAAATGACAACCTCTCTTGAAAACCATATGTAGCACAACAGACAAGTGCTGGTGCAATACTGGTGGTCACTCCATACTGTCCAACGTATACATCACACAGTCTATACGGTCACTGGGCTTATTGATCCTGGGAAGCACGATCTGAAGACAGCCAGGCTTCCTTACTGGCATGCAGGAAATCTGGTCGATCTGCAGTCTGTTCCCTGACACGGACTGGCTTTCAGTTTACTAGTACCATTCTCTCAGCCTAACTATACATAGGGAAATATGTTTTTATTAGCTGTAAACGCGCGTGTCTGCTCACAGCACATACGTAGGAGAGGGACCGGGGGAGGGGGGAGACCAAGATCCATAAATGCTGGCGCTGCCTCCCCCTCCCACACACACCTTGAAATTCAGCACACACTCTGGAGCCGCAAAGCGAGGAAAAGGGAGATTTTTTTTTTTTTCCTCCACCGAGCCAGCTCGTGATTTCCATACAGAGAGCCTAGAA